>NW_022264598.1:0-26257 GCF_002021735.2 Oncorhynchus kisutch
AGCTGCTCTAACTACAACAACTGCTGCTCCAACAACCATTACAATTCAGAACATATTACGACAACCACTGCAGCTACTGCTACAACTACGACTTCAGCTCCTACGACAAACACCAACAACAGCAACTACAACAACTGCAGCTCCTACAACAACTTTATCATCTACTCAACCACAGCAGCTGCCTCTACGACAACCACTGCAGCTCTAACTACAACAACTGCTGCTCCAACGACCACTACAACTCCAGAACCTATTAAGGCAACCACTCAATTCCTGCTACAACAACTAACAACTTCAGCTCCTACGACAACCACAACAGCGACACCTACAACAACTGTAGCTCCCCGACAACTGCAGCTCCTACAACAACTTTATCATCTACTTCAACCACAGCAGCTGCCTCTACGACAACCACAGCTGCTCTAACTACAACAACTGCTGCTCCAACGACCACTACAATTCCAGAACCTATTACGACAACCACTGCAGTTCCTGCAACAACAACTGCTATTCTTACAACCGCTGCGACTGCAGCACCTTCTAAACAACTACAACTTCAGCGCCTACGACAACCACACAACACAACACCTACAACAACTGTAGCTCCCACGACAACTGCAGCTCCTACAACAACTTTATCATCTACTTCAACCACAGCAGCTGCCTCTACGACAACCACTGCAGCTCTAACTACAACAACTGCTGCTCCAACGACCACTACAAACTCCAGAACCTATTACGGCAACCACTTCAATTCCTGCTACAACAACTACAACTTCAGCTCCTACGACAACCACAACAGCGACACCTACAACAACTGTAGCTCCCACGACAACTGCAGCTCCTACAACAATTTATCATCTACTTCAACCACAGCAGCTTCCTCTACGACAACCACTGCAGCTCTAACTACAACAACTGCTGCTCAAACGACCACTACAACTCCAGAACCTATTACGACAACCACTGCAGCTCCTGCTACAACAACTACAACTTTCAGTTCCTACGACAACCACAACAGCTACACCTACAACAACTGTAGCTCCCACGACAACTGCAGCTCCTACAACAACTTATCATCTACTTCAACCACCACAGCTGCCTCTACGACAACCACAGCTGCTCTAACTACAACAACTGCTGCTCCAACAACCACTACAATTCCAGAACCTATTACGACAACCACTGCAGTTCCTGCACAACAACTGCTATTCTTACAACCGCTGCGACTGCAGCACCTTCTACAACAACTACAACTTCAGAGCCTACGACAACCACAACAGCAACACCTACAACAACTGTAGCTCCCACGACAACTGCAGCTCCTACAACAACTTTATCATCTACTTCAACCACAGCAGCTGCCTCTACGACAACCACTGCAGCTCTAACTACAACAACTGCTGCTCAAACGACCACTACAACTCCAGAACCTATTACGACAACCACTGCAGCTCCTGCTACAACTACAACTTCAGCTCCTACGACAACCACAGCAACTACAACAACTGTAGCTCCGACAACAACTTTAGCGTCCACTTCAACCACAGCAGCTGCCTCTTCGACAGCCACTGCAGCTCTAACTACAACAACTGCTGCTCCTACGACCACTGCAACTCCAGAACCTATTACGACAACCAGTGCAGCTCCTACTACAACAAGTGCTGTTAACGACCACAGTGACTGCAGCACCTTCTACAACAACTACAACTTCAGCTCCTACGACAACCACAACAGCTACACCTACAACAACTGTAGCTCCCACGCCAACTGCAGCTCCTACAACAACTTTATCATCTACTTCAACCACAGCAGCTGCCTCTACGACAACCACTGCAGCTCTAACTACAACAACTGCTGCTCAAACGACCACTACAACTCCAGAACCTATTACGACAACCACTGCAGCTCCTGCTACAACAACTACAACTTCATTTCCTACGACAACCACAACAGCTACACCTACAACAACTGTAGCTCCCACGGCAGCTGCAGCTCCTACAACAACTTATCATCTACTTCAACCACGCAGCTGCCTCTACGACAACCTGCAGCTCTACTACAACAAATGCTGCTCAAACGACCACTACAACTCCAGAACCTATTACGACAACCACTGCAGCTCCTGCTACAACTACAGCTCCTACGACAACCACAACAACAGCAACTACAACAACTGTAGCTCCTACAACAACTTTAGCGTCCACTTCAACCACAGCAGCTGCCTCTTCGACAGCCACTGCAGCTCTAACTACAACAACTGCTGCTCCTACGACCACTGCAACTCCAGAACCTATTACGACAACCACTGCAGCTCCTACTACAACAACTACAACTTCAGCTCCTACGACAACCACAACAGCTACACCTACAACAACTGTAGCTCCCACGCAAACTGCAGCTCCTACAACAACTTTATCATCTACTTCAACCACAGCAGCTGCCTCTACGACAACCACTGCAGCTCTAACTACAACAACTGCTGCTCAAACGACCACTACAACTCCAGAACCTATTACGACAACCACTGCAGCTCCTGCTACAACTACAACTTCAGCTCCTACGACAACCACAACAACAGCAACTACAACAACTGCAGCTCCTACAACAACTTTATCATTACTTCAACCACAGCAGCTGCCTCTACGACAACCACTGCAGCTCTAACTACAACAACTGCTGCTCCAACGACCACTACAACTCCAGAACCTATTACGTCAACCACTTCAATTCCTGCTACAACAACTACAACTTCAGCTCCTACGACAACCACAACAGCTACACCTACAACAACTGTAGCTCCCACGCCAACTGCAGCTCCTACATCAACTTCATCATCTACTTCAACCACAGCAGCTGCTCTACGACAACCACTGCAGCTCTAACTACAACAACTGCTGCTCAAACGACCACTACAACTCCAGAACCTATTACGACAACCACTGCAGTTCCTGCACAACAACTGCTATTATTACAACCACTGTGACTGCAGCACTTCTACAACAACTGCAACTTCAGCTCATACGACACCACAACAACATTACCTACTACAACACCTACAACAACTGTAGCTCCCACGACAACTACAGCTCCTACAACAACTTTAGCATCTACTTCAATCACAGCAGCTGCCCCTCCAACAGCCACTGCAGCCATTAATACAACACTGCTGCTCCTACGACCACTGCAACTCCCCAACCTACTACGACAACCAGTGCAACTCCTAGTACAACAACTGCTGTTCTTACGACCACAGTGACTGCAGCACCTTCTACAACAACTACAACTACAACTTCAGCTCCTACGACACCACAACAACAGCACCTACAACAAACTGCTGCTCCTACGACCACTACAACTCATTACCTACTACGACAACCAGTGCAGCTCCTACTACAACAACTGCTGTTCTTACGACAACAACGACTGCATCACATCTACAACAACTACAACTGCTGCTCCAACGACCACTACAACTCCAGACCTATTACGACAACCACAGCGCCTCTCTTCGACAACCACTGCAGCTTGAGTACAACAACTTCTGCTCCAACGACCACTACAACTCGAGAATCTATTACACACCACTGCTACAACAACTACAACTTCAGCTCGACGACAACCACAACAACAGCACCTACAACAACTTAGCTCCACGACAACTGCTGTTCTAACTACCACAACGACTGCAGCACCTTCTACAACCACGACCACTTCAGCTCCTGTGACAACCACAACAACAGCACCTACTACAACACCTGCAGTTTCTACGACTGTAGCTCCCATGACCACTCCACCTGCTGTACTACTACAACAACCACAACTACATCTCCTGCAACAACAACTGTAGCTTCTACATCAATCACAGCAGCTGCCTCTACGACAACCACTGCAGCTCTGCTACACCAACTGCTATTCTTACAACCACTGTGACTGCAGCACCTTTACAACAACTACAACGTCAGCTCCTACGACAACCACAACAACAGCACCTACAACAACTGTAGCTCACCACGACAACTGCAGCTCCTACCATTTTACATCTACGACAACTGCTGCAAAGCTAAGCTAGCAACACAACACTCTCTTAGGAAATGTAATTTCCATGTATTACTACGACAACCAGTGCAGCTCCTACTACAACAACTGCTGTTCTAATGACCACAGTAACTGCAGCACTTGTCTACAACAACTACAACTTCAGCCCATATGACCACTACAACAATAGCACCACTACACAACCTGTAGTTCCTACAACTGTAGCTCCCACGACCACTCCACCTGCTGTACTTACTACAACAATCACAACTACAGCTCCTGCTACAACAACTTTAGCTTCTACGTCAACCACAGCAGTTTCCTATACGACAACCACTGCAGCTCCTGCTACACAGCTATTCTTACAACCACTGCGACTGCAGCACCTTTACAACAACTAACAACTTCAGTGCCTACGACAACCACACACCACACCAACTACTGTAGCTCCCACGACAACTGCAGCTCCTACAAAACTTTAAGATCTACTTCAACCACAGCAACATCCCTACGACAGCCACTCATGCAGCCCTAACCACACAACTGATGCTCCTTTGACCCCTACAACTCCAGAACAGGTTACGACAACCAGTGCAGCTCCTACTACAACAACTCATGTTCCTACGAGTCAAACCTGCAGCAACCATCTCAAACACCTGCACTTCTGTAGCTCCCATGACCATTCCACCTGCTGTACTTTCTAAACAATCACAACTACACTCTGCTACAAAACCACAGTAGCTGCGTCTACGACAACCATGCACTCCTACTACAACAACGTGCGTTTTACGACCACGAAGATGCAGCATCTTCTAAACAAATCAACTGCAACTCCTAAGACTGCAGAACCTTACCAGTCTCCAGGCAGCTGCTTTCTACAACAACTACAACAGTCTTTATACAACACTGTAACCTTTACAATAATAGTCTCTACGACCACTTATATATCAATGTTATATGACATATTACAAGTTTATAATCCCTCTAAAATGTATTTATCTATTCTAGGTCTCCTGACCACCACTGCCCCACAACAACCACCAAACACAATTGTACTTCCTGACATCAACAACAAGGTAACTTCATTTATTATAATCTTTTCATACTTCTATGAACATCAACAAACAAGGTATGCAACAATGAATTTATATATTTTGTGTATATCCTGTATATCCATGCTTGTGTCGTTTATTAGAATTCTTTAGCATCAATTGGTCAAAAGGTTAATATAAATCCAATCCATTATAATTAATGTGCTTGCTGAAGGCAAGACCACTAGATTTCTTACATACTTTTTCTAATTATTTTAACATTTTCTAAACGTTCTAAACTAAAGCAATTTAAATGAGTATAACTTAGCATATAATAACCCACCAAAAATAATATTAACTCTTGAACCGTTCAGCTAGAGAGACCGAACCAACTTTCATACGTTCAGGCTATTCTTTCCTATCCTATCCATCAATCAATCTTTCCATCGACTTTCTTTTTCCAATTATAACCAGTCACTACCATTACTACTGCAGTGACTACCAATCCTGTAACTTATTTTACAACCATGATTACTTTAAGACAGCTAGCAAGTACACACATTTTCTTTAGAAATGTAATTTCCATGTATTATTATTTCTCTTAGATTCGCACAGTGGGAGTTTTTGTTAAACTGATATTCAACGTCAAAACACCAGTCCCCACTGAGGATCATGTCCTTGAGGCCGTCAAGAAGAAATTGTCTCCTCAATTCACGACCACTCAAACCACCTTCCAGAATGCAACTTATATCAGTGAGTTCAACAATAAGGCTTCATGAAGACATTTTTTTCCACTCTATAAAATAATCTCTTAATAAGTAAACATTCAACTGCTCCTGCTATCTAAATACTTCTTGATGTTTTTTAATGTTGTTGAAACTCCTAAATTGTAGCAGTTAATTTGATCTGTTGCTTATAGTGACCATTTTTTTGTGTGCTCACAGAACTTACAGATACTTCATTTGCCATCGACCTTGGTTTCAAAATAACCAATGTAACCCAGGAGTCTCTAAGTAATAGACTCACACTCACCAATGAGACTGAAACCCAGATACAGGATTCAATTAACAGACTAGTAGATACTGTACTTCTACACATAAGATACATCCATGGTCATGTTCAGGTCATGATAGTAATTGACAACTTGATGTTTTGTCCCCTTTTAGCTCCAAAAGGTTCTCAGTGAACCAGATGGCAAACAGTTTCAATTTCCCAACGCCAACCTCATGTAAGTACAACGTCATAACCTTGAACCAACCCGTCTTTCTCAACTGCACTCTTTAGAATTTCTGCAGATTTCATTTAGTTGCTGCTGGTACAGCTAAACAGGATGAAAAGGAACATGTTTAACTCTCACACAAAACCCATTTTTACGTCCACAGTGATGATGGCAACTGAGATCACGGCAAACGTGACGTATGTATACAAAGAGGAAGATGTCAACCTCCCTAGTGGTTTTCTACAGGAAGTCTTAAAAGTCTCAGGATGCTGCTTTTGTTACCATACGGTTGTCATTTCTATGTTTATTTATGACAGTGAGTTATTAAACACCATGTAACGTGTATAATACTCAATCTCGAAAACACTTATATATCAATGTTATATGACATATTACAAGTTTATAATCCCTCTAAAATGTATTTCCATTTCTAGTCTAGGTCTCCTGACCACCACTGTTGCCCCAACAACAACCACCAACACCACACCACTTCCTACCCTTTTGACTTCAGTGACATCAACAACTAGGTAAGCAAGATCATTTATTATAATGTTTTCATACAATTCAATTAACACTTTGTCAAACAAGGAACCTTTGCAACAATGAACCATGTATATCCATGCTTGTGTCGTTAACTACTGATGTTTTAATTAAAAGCATCCAAAATGTCAACCTTTCTTTAGAAAAGCTCTTTGAGTGCATCAATTGGTCAAAAGGCTTAATATAAATCCAATCCATTATAATTAATGTGCTTGCTGAAGGCAAGACCACTAGATTTCTTACATACTTTTTCTAATTATTTTAACATTTTCTAAACGTTCTAAACTAAAACAATTTAAATGAGTTTAACTTAGCATATAATAACCCACCAAAAATAATATTAACTCTTGAACCGTTCAAGCTAGAGAGACCGAACCAACTTTCATACGTTCAGGCTATTCTTTCCTATCCTATCCATCAATCAATCTTTCCATCGACTTTCTTTTTCCAATTATAACCAGTCACTACCATTACTACTGCAGTGACTACCAATCCTGTAACTTATTTTACAACCATGATTACTTTAAGACAAGCTAGCAAGTACACACATTTTCTTTAGGAAATGTAATTTTCCATGTATTATTATTTTCTCTTAGATTCGGCACAGTGGGAGTTTTTGTTAAACTGATATTCAACGTCAAAACACCAGTCCCCACTGAGGATCATGTCCTTGATGCCGTCAAGAAGCAATTGTCTCCTCAATTCACGACCACTCAAACCACCTTCCAGAATGCAACTTATATCAGTGAGTTCAACAAATAAGGCTTCATGAAGACATTTTTTTCCACTCTATAAAATAATCTCTTAATAAGTAAACATTCAACTGCTCCTGCTATCTAAATACTTCTTGAATGTTTTTTAATGTTGTTGAAACTCCTAAATTGTAGCAGTTAATTTGATCTGTTGCTATAGTGACCATTTTTTTGTGTGCTCACAGAACTTACAGATACTTCATTTGCCATCGACCTTGGTTTCAAAATAACCAATGTAACCCAGGAGTCTCTAAGTAATAGACTCACACTCACCAATGAGACTGAAACCCAGATACAGGATTCAATTAACAGACTAGTAAGATACTGTACTTCTACACATAAGATACATCCATGGTCATGTTCAGGTCATGATAGTAATTGACAACTTGATGTTTTGTCCCCTTTTAGCTCCAAAAGGTTCTCAGTGAACCAGATGGCAAACAGTTTCAATTTCCGAAAGCCAACCTCATGTAAGTACAACGTCATAACCTTGAACCAACCCGTCTTTCTCAACTGCACTCTTTAGAATTTCTGCAGATTTCATTTAGTTGCTGCTGGTACAGCTAAACAGGATGAAAGGAACATGTTTAACTCTCACACAAAACCCATTTTTACGTCCACAGTGATGATGGCACTGAGATCACGGCAAACGTGACGTATGTATACAAAGAGGAAGATGTCAACCTCCCTAGTGGTTTTCTACAGGAAGTCTTAAAAGTCTCAGGTATGCTGCTTTTGTTACCATACGGTTGTCATTTCTATGTTTATTTATGACAGTGAGTTATTAAACACCATGTAACGTGTATAATACTCAATCTCGAAAACACTTATATATCAATGTTATATGACATATTACAAGTTTATAATCCCTCTAAAATGTATTTCCATTTCTATTCTAGGTCTCCTGACCACCACTGTTGCCCCAACAACAACCACCAACACCACACCACTTCCTACCCTTTTGACTTCAGTGACATCAACAACTAGGTAAGCAAGATCATTTATTATAATGTTTTCATACAATTCAATTAACACTTTGTCAAACAAGGAACCTTTGCAACAATGAACCATGTATATCCATGCTTGTGTCGTTAACTACTGATGTTTTAATTAAAAGCATCCAAAATGTCCACCTTTCTTTAGAAAAGCTCTTTGAGTGCATCAATTGGTCAAAAGGCTTAATATAAATCCAATCCATTATAATTAATGTGCTTGCTGAAGGCAAGACCACTAGATTTCTTACATACTTTTTCTAATTATTTTAACATTTTCTAAACGTTCTAAACTAAAACAATTTAAATGAGTTTAACTTAGCATATAATAACCCACCAAAAATAATATTAACTCTTGAACCGTTCAAGCTAGAGAGACCGAACCAACTTTCATACGTTCAGGCTATTCTTTCCTATCCTATCCATCAATCAATCTTTCCATCGACTTTCTTTTTCCAATTATAACCAGTCACTACCATTACTACTGCAGTGACTACCAATCCTGTAACTTATTTTACAACCATGATTACTTTAAGACAAGCTAGCAAGTACACACATTTTCTTTAGGAAATGTAATTTTCCATGTATTATTATTTTCTCTTAGATTCGGCACAGTGGGAGTTTTTGTTAAACTGATATTCAACGTCAAAACACCAGTCCCCACTGAGGATCATGTCCTTGATGCCGTCAAGAAGCAATTGTCTCCTCAATTCACGACCACTCAAACCACCTTCCAGAATGCAACTTATATCAGTGAGTTCAACAAATAAGGCTTCATGAAGACATTTTTTTCCACTCTATAAAATAATCTCTTAATAAGTAAACATTCAACTGCTCCTGCTATCTAAATACTTCTTGAATGTTTTTTAATGTTGTTGAAACTCCTAAATTGTAGCAGTTAATTTGATCTGTTGCTATAGTGACCATTTTTTTGTGTGCTCACAGAACTTACAGATACTTCATTTGCCATCGACCTTGGTTTCAAAATAACCAATGTAACCCAGGAGTCTCTAAGTAATAGACTCACACTCACCAATGAGACTGAAACCCAGATACAGGATTCAATTAACAGACTAGTAAGATACTGTACTTCTACACATAAGATACATCCATGGTCATGTTCAGGTCATGATAGTAATTGACAACTTGATGTTTTGTCCCCTTTTAGCTCCAAAAGGTTCTCAGTGAACCAGATGGCAAACAGTTTCAATTTCCGAAAGCCAACCTCATGTAAGTACAACGTCATAACCTTGAACCAACCCGTCTTTCTCAACTGCACTCTTTAGAATTTCTGCAGATTTCATTTAGTTGCTGCTGGTACAGCTAAACAGGATGAAAGGAACATGTTTAACTCTCACACAAAACCCATTTTTACGTCCACAGTGATGATGGCACTGAGATCACGGCAAACGTGACGTATGTATACAAAGAGGAAGATGTCAACCTCCCTAGTGGTTTTCTACAGGAAGTCTTAAAAGTCTCAGGTATGCTGCTTTTGTTACCATACGGTTGTCATTTCTATGTTTATTTATGACAGTGAGTTATTAAACACCATGTAACGTGTATAATACTCAATCTCGAAAACACTTATATATCAATGTTATATGACATATTACAAGTTTATAATCCCTCTAAAATGTATTTCCATTTCTATTCTAGGTCTCCTGACCACCACTGTTGCCCCAACAACAACCACCAACACCACACCACTTCCTACCCTTTTGACTTCAGTGACATCAACAACTAGGTAAGCAAGATCATTTATTATAATGTTTTCATACAATTCAATTAACACTTTGTCAAACAAGGAACCTTTGCAACAATGAACCATGTATATCCATGCTTGTGTCGTTAACTACTGATGTTTTAATTAAAAGCATCCAAAATGTCAACCTTTCTTTAGAAAAGCTCTTTGAGTGCATCAATTGGTCAAAAGGCTTAATATAAATCCAATCCATTATAATTAATGTGCTTGCTGAAGGCAAGACCACTAGATTTCTTACATACTTTTTCTAATTATTTTAACATTTTCTAAACGTTCTAAACTAAAACAATTTAAATGAGTTATAACTTAGCATATAATAACCCACCAAAAATAATATTAACTCTTGAACCGTTCAAGCTAGAGAGACCGAACCAACTTTCATACGTTCAGGCTATTCTTTCCTATCCTATCCATCAATCAATCTTTCCATCGACTTTCTTTTTCCAATTATAACCAGTCACTACCATTACTACTGCAGTGACTACCAATCCTGTAACTTATTTTACAACCATGATTACTTTAAGACAAGCTAGCAAGTACACACATTTTCTTTAGGAAATGTAATTTTCCATGTATTATTATTTTCTCTTAGATTCGGCACAGTGGGAGTTTTTGTTAAACTGATATTCAACGTCAAAACACCAGTCCCCACTGAGGATCATGTCCTTGATGCCGTCAAGAAGCAATTGTCTCCTCAATTCACGACCACTCAAACCACCTTCCAGAATGCAACTTATATCAGTGAGTTCAACAAATAAGGCTTCATGAAGACATTTTTTTCCACTCTATAAAATAATCTCTTAATAAGTAAACATTCAACTGCTCCTGCTATCTAAATACTTCTTGAATGTTTTTTAATGTTGTTGAAACTCCTAAATTGTAGCAGTTAATTTGATCTGTTGCTATAGTGACCATTTTTTTGTGTGCTCACAGAACTTACAGATACTTCATTTGCCATCGACCTTGGTTTCAAAATAACCAATGTAACCCAGGAGTCTCTAAGTAATAGACTCACACTCACCAATGAGACTGAAACCCAGATACAGGATTCAATTAACAGACTAGTAAGATACTGTACTTCTACACATAAGATACATCCATGGTCATGTTCAGGTCATGATAGTAATTGACAACTTGATGTTTTGTCCCCTTTTAGCTCCAAAAGGTTCTCAGTGAACCAGATGGCAAACAGTTTCAATTTCCCAACGCCAACCTCATGTAAGTACAACGTCATAACCTTGAACCAACCCGTCTTTCTCAACTGCACTCTTTAGAATTTCTGCAGATTTCATTTAGTTGCTGCTGGTACAGCTAAACAGGATGAAAGGAACATGTTTAACTCTCACACAAAACCCATTTTTACGTCCACAGTGATGATGGCACTGAGATCACGGCAAACGTGACGTATGTATACAAAGAGGAAGATGTCAACCTCCCTAGTGGTTTTCTACAGGAAGTCTTAAAAGTCTCAGGTATGCTGCTTTTGTTACCATACGGTTGTCATTTCTATGTTTATTTATGACAGTGAGTTATTAAACACCATGTAACGTGTATAATACTCAATCTCGAAAACACTTATATATCAATGTTATATGACATATTACAAGTTTATAATCCCTCTAAAATGTATTTCCATTTCTATTCTAGGTCTCCTGACCACCACTGTTGCCCCAACAACAACCACCAACACCACACCACTTCCTACCCTTTTGACTTCAGTGACATCAACAACTAGGTAAGCAAGATCATTTATTATAATGTTTTCATACAATTCAATTAACACTTTGTCAAACAAGGAACCTTTGCAACAATGAACCATGTATATCCATGCTTGTGTCGTTAACTACTGATGTTTTAATTAAAAGCATCCAAAATGTCAACCTTTCTTTAGAAAAGCTCTTTGAGTGCATCAATTGGTCAAAAGGCTTAATATAAATCCAATCCATTATAATTAATGTGCTTGCTGAAGGCAAGACCACTAGATTTCTTACATACTTTTTCTAATTATTTTAACATTTTCTAAACGTTCTAAACTAAAACAATTTAAATGAGTATAACTTAGCATATAATAACCCACCAAAAATAATATTAACTCTTGAACCGTTCAAGCTAGAGAGACCGAACCAACTTTCATACGTTCAGGCTATTCTTTCCTATCCTATCCATCAATCAATCTTTCCATCGACTTTCTTTTTCCAATTATAACCAGTCACTCCCATTACTACTGCAGTGACTACCAATCCTGTAACTTATTTTACAACCATGATTACTTTAAGACAAGCTAGCAAGTACACACATTTTCTTTAGGAAATGTAATTTTCCATGTATTATTATTTTCTCTTAGATTCGGCACAGTGGGAGTTTTTGTTAAACTGATATTCAACGTCAAAACACCAGTCCCCACTGAGGATCATGTCCTTGATGCCGTCAAGAAGCAATTGTCTCCTCAATTCACGACCACTCAAACCACCTTCCAGAATGCAACTTATATCAGTGAGTTCAACAAATAAGGCTTCATGAAGACATTTTTTTCCACTCTATAAAATAATCTCTTAATAAGTAAACATTCAACTGCTCCTGCTATCTAAATACTTCTTGAATGTTTTTTAATGTTGTTGAAACTCCTAAATTGTAGCAGTTAATTTGATCTGTTGCTATAGTGACCATTTTTTTGTGTGCTCACAGAACTTACAGATACTTCATTTGCCATCGACCTTGGTTTCAAAATAACCAATGTAACCCAGGAGTCTCTAAGTAATAGACTCACACTCACCAATGAGACTGAAACCCAGATACAGGATTCAATTAACAGACTAGTAAGATACTGTACTTCTACACATAAGATACATCCATGGTCATGTTCAGGTCATGATAGTAATTGACAACTTGATGTTTTGTCCCCTTTTAGCTCCAAAAGGTTCTCAGTGAACCAGATGGCAAACAGTTTCAATTTCCGAAAGCCAACCTCATGTAAGTACAACGTCATAACCTTGAACCAACCCGTCTTTCTCAACTGCACTCTTTAGAATTTCTGCAGATTTCATTTAGTTGCTGCTGGTACAGCTAAACAGGATGAAAGGAACATGTTTAACTCTCACACAAAACCCATTTTTACGTCCACAGTGATGATGGCACTGAGATCACGGCAAACGTGACGTATGTATACAAAGAGGAAGATGTCAACCTCCCTAGTGGTTTTCTACAGGAAGTCTTAAAAGTCTCAGGTATGCTGCTTTTGTTACCATACGGTTGTCATTTCTATGTTTATTTATGACAGTGAGTTATTAAACACCATGTAACGTGTATAATACTCAATCTCGAAAACACTTATATATCAATGTTATATGACATATTACAAGTTTATAATCCCTCTAAAATGTATTTCCATTTCTATTCTAGGTCTCCTGACCACCACTGTTGCCCCAACAACAACCACCAACACCACACCACTTCCTACCCTTTTGACTTCAGTGACATCAACAACTAGGTAAGCAAGATCATTTATTATAATGTTTTCATACAATTCAATTAACACTTTGTCAAACAAGGAACCTTTGCAACAATGAACCATGTATATCCATGCTTGTGTCGTTAACTACTGATGTTTTAATTAAAAGCATCCAAAATGTCAACCTTTCTTTAGAAAAGCTCTTTGAGTGCATCAATTGGTCAAAAGGCTTAATATAAATCCAATCCATTATAATTAATGTGCTTGCTGAAGGCAAGACCACTAGATTTCTTACATACTTTTTCTAATTATTTTAACATTTTCTAAACGTTCTAAACTAAAACAATTTAAATGAGTATAACTTAGCATATAATAACCCACCAAAAATAATATTAACTCTTGAACCGTTCAAGCTAGAGAGACCGAACCAACTTTCATACGTTCAGGCTATTCTTTCCTATCCTATCCATCAATCAATCTTTCCATCGACTTTCTTTTTCCAATTATAACCAGTCACTCCCATTACTACTGCAGTGACTACCAATCCTGTAACTTATTTTACAACCATGATTACTTTAAGACAAGCTAGCAAGTACACACATTTTCTTTAGGAAATGTAATTTTCCATGTATTATTATTTTCTCTTAGATTCGGCACAGTGGGAGTTTTTGTTAAACTGATATTCAACGTCAAAACACCAGTCCCCACTGAGGATCATGTCCTTGATGCCGTCAAGAAGCAATTGTCTCCTCAATTCACGACCACTCAAACCACCTTCCAGAATGCAACTTATATCAGTGAGTTCAACAAATAAGGCTTCATGAAGACATTTTTTTCCACTCTATAAAATAATCTCTTAATAAGTAAACATTCAACTGCTCCTGCTATCTAAATACTTCTTGAATGTTTTTTAATGTTGTTGAAACTCCTAAATTGTAGCAGTTAATTTGATCTGTTGCTATAGTGACCATTTTTTTGTGTGCTCACAGAACTTACAGATACTTCATTTGCCATCGACCTTGGTTTCAAAATAACCAATGTAACCCAGGAGTCTCTAAGTAATAGACTCACACTCACCAATGAGACTGAAACCCAGATACAGGATTCAATTAACAGACTAGTAAGATACTGTACTTCTACACATAAGATACATCCATGGTCATGTTCAGGTCATGATAGTAATTGACAACTTGATGTTTTGTCCCCTTTTAGCTCCAAAAGGTTCTCAGTGAACCAGATGGCAAACAGTTTCAATTTCCCAACGCCAACCTCATGTAAGTACAACGTCATAACCTTGAACCAACCCGTCTTTCTCAACTGCACTCTTTAGAATTTCTGCAGATTTCATTTAGTTGCTGCTGGTACAGCTAAACAGGATGAAAGGAACATGTTTAACTCTCACACAAAACCCATTTTTACGTCCACAGTGATGATGGCACTGAGATCACGGCAAACGTGACGTATGTATACAAAGAGGAAGATGTCAACCTCCCTAGTGGTTTTCTACAGGAAGTCTTAAAAGTCTCAGGTATGCTGCTTTTGTTACCATACGGTTGTCATTTCTATGTTTATTTATGACAGTGAGTTATTAAACACCATGTAACGTGTATAATACTCAATCTCGAAAACACTTATATATCAATGTTATATGACATATTACAAGTTTATAATCCCTCTAAAATGTATTTCCATTTCTATTCTAGGTCTCCTGACCACCACTGTTGCCCCAACAACAACCACCAACACCACACCACTTCCTACCCTTTTGACTTCAGTGACATCAACAACTAGGTAAGCAAGATCATTTATTATAATGTTTTCATACAATTCAATTAACACTTTGTCAAACAAGGAACCTTTGCAACAATGAACCATGTATATCCATGCTTGTGTCGTTAACTACTGATGTTTTAATTAAAAGCATCCAAAATGTCAACCTTTCTTTAGAAAAGCTCTTTGAGTGCATCAATTGGTCAAAAGGCTTAATATAAATCCAATCCATTATAATTAATGTGCTTGCTGAAGGCAAGACCACTAGATTTCTTACATACTTTTTCTAATTATTTTAACATTTTCTAAACGTTCTAAACTAAAACAATTTAAATGAGTATAACTTAGCATATAATAACCCACCAAAAATAATATTAACTCTTGAACCGTTCAAGCTAGAGAGACCGAACCAACTTTCATACGTTCAGGCTATTCTTTCCTATCCTATCCATCAATCAATCTTTCCATCGACTTTCTTTTTCCAATTATAACCAGTCACTCCCATTACTACTGCAGTGACTACCAATCCTGTAACTTATTTTACAACCATGATTACTTTAAGACAAGCTAGCAAGTACACACATTTTCTTTAGGAAATGTAATTTTCCATGTATTATTATTTTCTCTTAGATTCGGCACAGTGGGAGTTTTTGTTAAACTGATATTCAACGTCAAAACACCAGTCCCCACTGAGGATCATGTCCTTGATGCCGTCAAGAAGCAATTGTCTCCTCAATTCACGACCACTCAAACCACCTTCCAGAATGCAACTTATATCAGTGAGTTCAACAAATAAGGCTTCATGAAGACATTTTTTTCCACTCTATAAAATAATCTCTTAATAAGTAAACATTCAACTGCTCCTGCTATCTAAATACTTCTTGAATGTTTTTTAATGTTGTTGAAACTCCTAAATTGTAGCAGTTAATTTGATCTGTTGCTATAGTGACCATTTTTTTGTGTGCTCACAGAACTTACAGATACTTCATTTGCCATCGACCTTGGTTTCAAAATAACCAATGTAACCCAGGAGTCTCTAAGTAATAGACTCACACTCACCAATGAGACTGAAACCCAGATACAGGATTCAATTAACAGACTAGTAAGATACTGTACTTCTACACATAAGATACATCCATGGTCATGTTCAGGTCATGATAGTAATTGACAACTTGATGTTTTGTCCCCTTTTAGCTCCAAAAGGTTCTCAGTGAACCAGATGGCAAACAGTTTCAATTTCCCAACGCCAACCTCATGTAAGTACAACGTCATAACCTTGAACCAACCCGTCTTTCTCAACTGCACTCTTTAGAATTTCTGCAGATTTCATTTAGTTGCTGCTGGTACAGCTAAACAGGATGAAAGGAACATGTTTAACTCTCACACAAAACCCATTTTTACGTCCACAGTGATGATGGCACTGAGATCACGGCAAACGTGACGTATGTATACAAAGAGGAAGATGTCAACCTCCCTAGTGGTTTTCTACAGGAAGTCTTAAAAGTCTCAGGTATGCTGCTTTTGTTACCATACGGTTGTCATTTCTATGTTTATTTATGACAGTGAGTTATTAAACACCATGTAACGTGTATAATACTCAATCTCGAAAACACTTATATATCAATGTTATATGACATATTACAAGTTTATAATCCCTCTAAAATGTATTTCCATTTCTATTCTAGGTCTCCTGACCACCACTGTTGCCCCAACAACAACCACCAACACCACACCACTTCCTACCCTTTTGACTTCAGTGACATCAACAACTAGGTAAGCAAGATCATTTATTATAATGTTTTCATACAATTCAATTAACACTTTGTCAAACAAGGAACCTTTGCAACAATGAACCATGTATATCCATGCTTGTGTCGTTAACTACTGATGTTTTAATTAAAAGCATCCAAAATGTCAACCTTTCTTTAGAAAAGCTCTTTGAGTGCATCAATTGGTCAAAAGGCTTAATATAAATCCAATCCATTATAATTAATGTGCTTGCTGAAGGCAAGACCACTAGATTTCTTACATACTTTTTCTAATTATTTTAACATTTTCTAAACGTTCTAAACTAAAACAATTTAAATGAGTATAACTTAGCATATAATAACCCACCAAAAATAATATTAACTCTTGAACCGTTCAAGCTAGAGAGACCGAACCAACTTTCATACGTTCAGGCTATTCTTTCCTATCCTATCCATCAATCAATCTTTCCATCGACTTTCTTTTTCCAATTATAACCAGTCACTCCCATTACTACTGCAGTGACTACCAATCCTGTAACTTATTTTACAACCATGATTACTTTAAGACAAGCTAGCAAGTACACACATTTTCTTTAGGAAATGTAATTTTCCATGTATTATTATTTTCTCTTAGATTCGGCACAGTGGGAGTTTTTGTTAAACTGATATTCAACGTCAAAACACCAGTCCCCACTGAGGATCATGTCCTTGATGCCGTCAAGAAGCAATTGTCTCCTCAATTCACGACCACTCAAACCACCTTCCAGAATGCAACTTATATCAGTGAGTTCAACAAATAAGGCTTCATGAAGACATTTTTTTCCACTCTATAAAATAATCTCTTAATAAGTAAACATTCAACTGCTCCTGCTATCTAAATACTTCTTGAATGTTTTTTAATGTTGTTGAAACTCCTAAATTGTAGCAGTTAATTTGATCTGTTGCTATAGTGACCATTTTTTTGTGTGCTCACAGAACTTACAGATACTTCATTTGCCATCGACCTTGGTTTCAAAATAACCAATGTAACCCAGGAGTCTCTAAGTAATAGACTCACACTCACCAATGAGACTGAAACCCAGATACAGGATTCAATTAACAGACTAGTAAGATACTGTACTTCTACACATAAGATACATCCATGGTCATGTTCAGGTCATGATAGTAATTGACAACTTGATGTTTTGTCCCCTTTTAGCTCCAAAAGGTTCTCAGTGAACCAGATGGCAAACAGTTTCAATTTCCGAAAGCCAACCTCATGTAAGTACAACGTCATAACCTTGAACCAACCCGTCTTTCTCAACTGCACTCTTTAGAATTTCTGCAGATTTCATTTAGTTGCTGCTGGTACAGCTAAACAGGATGAAAGGAACATGTTTAACTCTCACACAAAACCCATTTTTACGTCCACAGTGATGATGGCACTGAGATCACGGCAAACGTGACGTATGTATACAAAGAGGAAGATGTCAACCTCCCTAGTGGTTTTCTACAGGAAGTCTTAAAAGTCTCAGGTATGCTGCTTTTGTTACCATACGGTTGTCATTTCTATGTTTATTTATGACAGTGAGTTATTAAACACCATGTAACGTGTATAATACTCAATCTCGAAAACACTTATATATCAATGTTATATGACATATTACAAGTTTATAATCCCTCTAAAATGTATTTCCATTTCTATTCTAGGTCTCCTGACCACCACTGTTGCCCCAACAACAACCACCAACACCACACCACTTCCTACCCTTTTGACTTCAGTGACATCAACAACTAGGTAAGCAAGATCATTTATTATAATGTTTTCATACAATTCAATTAACACTTTGTCAAACAAGGAACCTTTGCAACAATGAACCATGTATATCCATGCTTGTGTCGTTAACTACTGATGTTTTAATTAAAAGCATCCAAAATGTCAACCTTTCTTTAGAAAAGCTCTTTGAGTGCATCAATTGGTCAAAAGGCTTAATATAAATCCAATCCATTATAATTAATGTGCTTGCTGAAGGCAAGACCACTAGATTTCTTACATACTTTTTCTAATTATTTTAACATTTTCTAAACGTTCTAAACTAAAACAATTTAAATGAGTTTAACTTAGCATATAATAACCCACCAAAAATAATATTAACTCTTGAACCGTTCAAGCTAGAGAGACCGAACCAACTTTCATACGTTCAGGCTATTCTTTCCTATCCTATCCATCAATCAATCTTTCCATCGACTTTCTTTTTCCAATTATAACCAGTCACTACCATTACTACTGCAGTGACTACCAATCCTGTAACTTATTTTACAACCATGATTACTTTAAGACAAGCTAGCAAGTACACACATTTTCTTTAGGAAATGTAATTTTCCATGTATTATTATTTTCTCTTAGATTCGGCACAGTGGGAGTTTTTGTTAAACTGATATTCAACGTCAAAACACCAGTCCCCACTGAGGATCATGTCCTTGATGCCGTCAAGAAGCAATTGTCTCCTCAATTCACGACCACTCAAACCACCTTCCAGAATGCAACTTATATCAGTGAGTTCAACAAATAAGGCTTCATGAAGACATTTTTTTCCACTCTATAAAATAATCTCTTAATAAGTAAACATTCAACTGCTCCTGCTATCTAAATACTTCTTGAATGTTTTTTAATGTTGTTGAAACTCCTAAATTGTAGCAGTTAATTTGATCTGTTGCTATAGTGACCATTTTTTTGTGTGCTCACAGAACTTACAGATACTTCATTTGCCATCGACCTTGGTTTCAAAATAACCAATGTAACCCAGGAGTCTCTAAGTAATAGACTCACACTCACCAATGAGACTGAAACCCAGATACAGGATTCAATTAACAGACTAGTAAGATACTGTACTTCTACACATAAGATACATCCATGGTCATGTTCAGGTCATGATAGTAATTGACAACTTGATGTTTTGTCCCCTTTTAGCTCCAAAAGGTTCTCAGTGAACCAGATGGCAAACAGTTTCAATTTCCGAAAGCCAACCTCATGTAAGTACAACGTCATAACCTTGAACCAACCCGTCTTTCTCAACTGCACTCTTTAGAATTTCTGCAGATTTCATTTAGTTGCTGCTGGTACAGCTAAACAGGATGAAAGGAACATGTTTAACTCTCACACAAAACCCATTTTTACGTCCACAGTGATGATGGCACTGAGATCACGGCAAACGTGACGTATGTATACAAAGAGGAAGATGTCAACCTCCCTAGTGGTTTTCTACAGGAAGTCTTAAAAGTCTCAGGTATGCTGCTTTTGTTACCATACGGTTGTCATTTCTATGTTTATTTATGACAGTGAGTTATTAAACACCATGTAACGTGTATAATACTCAATCTCGAAAACACTTATATATCAATGTTATATGACATATTACAAGTTTATAATCCCTCTAAAATGTATTTCCATTTCTATTCTAGGTCTCCTGACCACCACTGTTGCCCCAACAACAACCACCAACACCACACCACTTCCTACCCTTTTGACTTCAGTGACATCAACAACTAGGTAAGCAAGATCATTTATTATAATGTTTTCATACAATTCAATTAACACTTTGTCAAACAAGGAACCTTTGCAACAATGAACCATGTATATCCATGCTTGTGTCGTTAACTACTGATGTTTTAATTAAAAGCATCCAAAATGTCCACCTTTCTTTAGAAAAGCTCTTTGAGTGCATCAATTGGTCAAAAGGCTTAATATAAATCCAATCCATTATAATTAATGTGCTTGCTGAAGGCAAGACCACTAGATTTCTTACATACTTTTTCTAATTATTTTAACATTTTCTAAACGTTCTAAACTAAAACAATTTAAATGAGTTTAACTTAGCATATAATAACCCACCAAAAATAATATTAACTCTTGAACCGTTCAAGCTAGAGAGACCGAACCAACTTTCATACGTTCAGGCTATTCTTTCCTATCCTATCCATCAATCAATCTTTCCATCGACTTTCTTTTTCCAATTATAACCAGTCACTACCATTACTACTGCAGTGACTACCAATCCTGTAACTTATTTTACAACCATGATTACTTTAAGACAAGCTAGCAAGTACACACATTTTCTTTAGGAAATGTAATTTTCCATGTATTATTATTTTCTCTTAGATTCGGCACAGTGGGAGTTTTTGTTAAACTGATATTCAACGTCAAAACACCAGTCCCCACTGAGGATCATGTCCTTGATGCCGTCAAGAAGCAATTGTCTCCTCAATTCACGACCACTCAAACCACCTTCCAGAATGCAACTTATATCAGTGAGTTCAACAAATAAGGCTTCATGAAGACATTTTTTTCCACTCTATAAAATAATCTCTTAATAAGTAAACATTCAACTGCTCCTGCTATCTAAATACTTCTTGAATGTTTTTTAATGTTGTTGAAACTCCTAAATTGTAGCAGTTAATTTGATCTGTTGCTATAGTGACCATTTTTTTGTGTGCTCACAGAACTTACAGATACTTCATTTGCCATCGACCTTGGTTTCAAAATAACCAATGTAACCCAGGAGTCTCTAAGTAATAGACTCACACTCACCAATGAGACTGAAACCCAGATACAGGATTCAATTAACAGACTAGTAAGATACTGTACTTCTACACATAAGATACATCCATGGTCATGTTCAGGTCATGATAGTAATTGACAACTTGATGTTTTGTCCCCTTTTAGCTCCAAAAGGTTCTCAGTGAACCAGATGGCAAACAGTTTCAATTTCCGAAAGCCAACCTCATGTAAGTACAACGTCATAACCTTGAACCAACCCGTCTTTCTCAACTGCACTCTTTAGAATTTCTGCAGATTTCATTTAGTTGCTGCTGGTACAGCTAAACAGGATGAAAGGAACATGTTTAACTCTCACACAAAACCCATTTTTACGTCCACAGTGATGATGGCACTGAGATCACGGCAAACGTGACGTATGTATACAAAGAGGAAGATGTCAACCTCCCTAGTGGTTTTCTACAGGAAGTCTTAAAAGTCTCAGGTATGCTGCTTTTGTTACCATACGGTTGTCATTTCTATGTTTATTTATGACAGTGAGTTATTAAACACCATGTAACGTGTATAATACTCAATCTCGAAAACACTTATATATCAATGTTATATGACATATTACAAGTTTATAATCCCTCTAAAATGTATTTCCATTTCTATTCTAGGTCTCCTGACCACCACTGTTGCCCCAACAACAACCACCAACACCACACCACTTCCTACCCTTTTGACTTCAGTGACATCAACAACTAGGTAAGCAAGATCATTTATTATAATGTTTTCATACAATTCAATTAACACTTTGTCAAACAAGGAACCTTTGCAACAATGAACCATGTATATCCATGCTTGTGTCGTTAACTACTGATGTTTTAATTAAAAGCATCCAAAATGTCAACCTTTCTTTAGAAAAGCTCTTTGAGTGCATCAATTGGTCAAAAGGCTTAATATAAATCCAATCCATTATAATTAATGTGCTTGCTGAAGGCAAGACCACTAGATTTCTTACATACTTTTTCTAATTATTTTAACATTTTCTAAACGTTCTAAACTAAAACAATTTAAATGAGTATAACTTAGCATATAATAACCCACCAAAAATAATATTAACTCTTGAACCGTTCAAGCTAGAGAGACCGAACCAACTTTCATACGTTCAGGCTATTCTTTCCTATCCTATCCATCAATCAATCTTTCCATCGACTTTCTTTTTCCAATTATAACCAGTCACTACCATTACTACTGCAGTGACTACCAATCCTGTAACTTATTTTACAACCATGATTACTTTAAGACAAGCTAGCAAGTACACACATTTTCTTTAGGAAATGTAATTTTCCATGTATTATTATTTTCTCTTAGATTCGGCACAGTGGGAGTTTTTGTTAAACTGATATTCAACGTCAAAACACCAGTCCCCACTGAGGATCATGTCCTTGATGCCGTCAAGAAGCAATTGTCTCCTCAATTCACGACCACTCAAACCACCTTCCAGAATGCAACTTATATCAGTGAGTTCAACAAATAAGGCTTCATGAAGACATTTTTTTCCACTCTATAAAATAATCTGTTAATAAGTAAACATTCAACTGCTCCTGCTATCTAAATACTTCTTGAATGTTTTTTAATGTTGTTGAAACTCCTAAATTGTAGCAGTTAATTTGATCTGTTGCTATAGTGACCATTTTTTGTGTGCTCACAGAACTTACAGATACTTCATTTGCCATCGACCTTGGTTTCAAAATAACCAATGTAACCCAGGAGTCTCTAAGTAATAGACTCACACTCACCAATGAGACTGAAACCCAGATACAGGATTCAATTAACAGACTAGTAAGATACTGTACTTCTACACATAAGATACATCCATGGTCATGTTCAGGTCATGATAGTAATTGACAACTTGATGTTTTGTCCCCTTTTAGCTCCAAAAGGTTCTCAGTGAACCAGATGGCAAACAGTTTCAATTTCCGAACGCCAACCTCATGTAAGTACAACGTCATAACCTTGAACCAACCCGTCTTTCTCAACTGCACTCTTTAGAATTTCTGCAGATTTCATTTAGTTGCTGCTGGTACAGCTAACAGGATGAAAGGAACATGTTTAACTCTCACACAAAACCCATTTTTACGTCCACAGTGATGATGGCACTGAGATCACGGCAAACGTGACGTATGTATACAAAGAGGAAGATGTCAACCTCCCTAGTGGTTTTCTACAGGAAGTCTTAAAAGTCTCAGGTATGCTGCTTTTTGTTACCATACGGTTGTCATTTCTATGTTTATTTATGACAGTGAGTTATTAAACACCATGTAACGTGTATAATACTCAATCTCGAAAACACTTATATATCAATGTTATATGACATATTACAAGTTTATAATCCCTCTAAAATGTATTTCCATTTCTATTCTAGGTCTCCTGACCACCACTGTTGCCCCAACAACAACCACCAACACCACACCACTTCCTACCCTTTTGACTTCAGTGACATCAACAACTAGGTAAGCAAGATCATTTATTATAATGTTTTCATACAATTCAATTAACACTTTGTCAAACAAGGAACCTTTGCAACAATGAACCATGTATATCCATGCTTGTGTCGTTAACTACTGATGTTTTAATTAAAAGCATCCAAAATGTCAACCTTTCTTTAGAAAAGCTCTTTGAGTGCATCAATTGGTCAAAAGGCTTAATATAAATCCAATCCATTATAATTAATGTGCTTGCTGAAGGCAAGACCACTAGATTTCTTACATACTTTTTCTAATTATTTTAACATTTTCTAAACGTTCTAAACTAAACAATTTAAATGAGTATAACTTAGCATATAATAACCCACCAAAATAATATTAACTCTTGAACCGTTTCAAGCTAGAGAGACCGAACCAACTTTCATACGTTCAGGCTATTCTTTCCTATCCTATCCATCAATCAATCTTTCCTCCGACTTCTTTTTCCAATTATAACAGTCATACCATTACTAGTGCAGTGACTGCCAATCCTATAACTTATTTACCAACCATGATTACTTTAAGACAAGCTAGCAAGTACAAACATTTCTTTAGGAAATGTAATTTTACATGTATTGTTATTTTCTCTTACGATTCGGCACAGCCGTGGTTATTGTTTACAACTGATATTCAACCTCAAAAACACCAGTCCCACTGAGGCTGAATGTCCCTTGTGCCGTCAATAAGCACTGTCTCTCAATCCAAGACCACTCAAACACCTTCCAGAATGGCAACTTATATCAGTGAGTTCAACAAATAGGCTTCATGAAGACATTTTTTTTCCACCTCTATGAAAATAATCTCTTAATAAGTAACATTCAACTGCTCCTGCTATCTAAATACTTCTTGAATGTTTTTTAATGTTGTTTGAAAACTCCTAAATTCTAGCAGTTAATTTGATCTGTTGCTATAGTGACCATGTTTTTGTCTGCTTACAGAACTTTCAGATACTTCATTTGCCATCAACCTTGGTTTCAAAATAACCAATGTAACCCTGGAGTCTCTAAGTAATAGACTCACATTCACCAATGAGACCTACGTCCAGATACAGCTTTCAATTAACACACTAGTAAGATACTGTACTTCTACACATAAGATACATCCATGGTCATGTTCAGGTCATGATGGTAATTGATAACTTGATGTTTTGTCCCCTTTTAGCTCCGTCAACTTCTCAGTGAACCAAACGGCAACCAGTTTCAATTTCCCAACGCCAACTTCATGTAAGTACAACGTCATAACCTTGAACCAACCCATCTTTCTCAACTGCACTCTTTAGAATTTCTTCAGATTTCATTTAGCTGCTGCTTTACAGCTAAACAGGATGAAGGGACCATGCTCATCTCACAAAACCCAATTTTACTTCCACAGTGCTGATGGCACTGAAATCAGGGCAAACGTGACGTATGTATACAAAGAGGATGATGTCAACCACCCTAGTGGTTTTCTACAGGAAGTCTTAAAAGTCTCAGGTATGCTGCTTTTGTTACCATACGGTTGTCATTTCTATGTTTTGTATGACAGTGAGTTATCAAACACCATGTAACGTGTAAAATACTCAATCTCGAAAACACTTATATATCAATGTTATATGACATATTTCAAGTTTATAATCCCTCTAAAATGTATTTCCATTTCTATTCTAGGTCTCTTGACCACCACTGTTGCCCCAACAACAACTACCAACACCACACCACTTCCTACCCTTTTACTGACCACTCCTTTCAATACCACAAGTGTTGGAGGTTTTCCTGGCTGGGCTTTGGCCATTATCATTCCTTGTGGCATCGCTATCATTCTGGTACCCCTGTGGATCCTGCTATGTGTACGTATAGGCTTGTGTTCACATGTGTACTCTGAAAATAGTTTACAAAGTATTTCATCCAATAAGCTGTTTAAATTCTGCAATT
>NW_022264599.1:0-26246 GCF_002021735.2 Oncorhynchus kisutch
GCAACTTTGGTTAAACCACGATCATATATCTGGTCAGACTACAGGCGACCTTTCTGGATCATTAGAATTAAAACCATTTAGAGGGACATCTCACACTCATGTCAATGAATGAATATACATGTTAGACCCAAAATAAATATTGTGTGACGGAAAGCCCAATTTCTTTCTTTAAAATAAAACGAGGGGGGTGCCGAGGAAGCGTTTTTAAAGTACCGTCTCCCGACGTAAACTCTAGATGGTAGAACTATTAAATTGATAGTCAACTTATTAACTTTTACATCGTATCCTCCTGCAGCTGCAAAACCCCAGCCTTGATTCAGTACTATACAAGGGGTTAATGAATTACTAGCTAACTAAATAACACAGCTAAACACACAGGTGACACAATGACAGCTGTTTACAAGGTTTCTCTTCACACCCCCCACCGTTCGTAAGGGACACTTATCATTGATACATTTTTGAAACACACGAACCGGCACCAGCTAGTAAAGCATAATGTATTTGTGGGATCCGCCGTGGAAGGGTAGGTGGTTGGTCTTCTCTCTGATTGCACACATGAGGTCACAATGTCGTTGGTGTCCGTGGCTCAATGACTAGTCTTGAACAGAACTACAGGATGGATTTTCCTTTCACACGTTCTGGAAGATAGGCTAATCAACCCTGTCGCTGATTCCTCAGTGGTGATGAGTAGGATGGTTTGGATGTGGTAGCAGAATGGTCCCACTTAAGTTAATTTTCTAGGTTAGGAAAGTTCCAAACGTCTAGCTTGCCGCCTCACGGTTTCTGGTCTAATGTTAATTTCTGTTACCATTCCTTTTATGCACTCAGAGATTAGCTATAGAAAATGAATGTCATATTGGTTTTTATTTTGTGATTTTTACTAACCGCCTTACTCTACAGGTAGGACATCTCTAGCCTTTACATTGTATATGAAATATTGTTTTTTCAAGACAAAGGTGATTGTTGTTTGGGGTAAGCCTGTTAGCAAAAAACATTCCTTTAGTTCATACTGGAGGGGGGAAGAAAGAACCCACTTCTGCTGTAAATTGATCTGATCCTCACAGGACAGTCATGACACCATTTGCCAGCGTTTCTTGTTCATAACTTAGTCCCTCTCTCTACACTGGCAGCTGTGAGAACCCCGAGGATCCATACCGTGTGGTCTTCCACCCGGTAGAAAGCTGACGCCAGGGGTCCGCTTCCCCCCCTCACGTCAAAACGCTTTGAGGCCTATATGTTTTCCTTCGCCGGTGATGCGTTTGAGCCGAGTGGCAGGTAACAAAGTTCACACCCAACAATCTTTATTATTCTTTAATTTTGTGTGAGTGGCAATCATCCCTTTAAAAAAAAACTGACAACCATCAAATCTTTGATTCCTAGGTCTTTGTCCATTGTGATGTGGTCATCTGTGATGGCCAGTAGTCCCCACTGGCGGCCCCTGTAGTGGACAATGTGTGAATCAGGGACAACCTGAAAAGAGGTAGGGTCTTGTTTTATTGCTTTTCAGACCCTGGCAGACCATAACTGAACTAATAGGGTTCGCTCTCTCTCTCTCTCAACAGGTCAACGACATGTCAAAGACCTCTTTGAGGAGCGTCATGTATATGTTTCTTCTGGATACATTCCTTTGGGTGTAATGTATTGTAACATGTCAAATAAAGTGTTCTATAAAAACATCCTAACCGTTGGAGCTACCTTAACACCATGTCGTAGGCTTGTCATCTGACATGTATCAATCAACCCTTTTGTAAGCATGGAACTCTGAACCATCCACCGGAGGGAGATAAGTGTTGCACACCAATTTCCCGTCTAGGACAAACAATGGGTGATGAAACAAAGCTTTCCATTGTCCAGTAGGATGAACTGACTCAATGTTATAGCAGATGGTGGTTTGCCAAAGTGAAACCAGCAGGGCTGTGGTTGGATGCAGTGTTGTAATTTTCAACTGAAATTACAACTTTCCTTGATACCTCACTAGCTTGGTTTCCATCCAAATATGGACATTTCTTCTTCAATGATATGCATGTCAATCTCATGGCTCAAATGGGAAGAGCATGACTTCATCGCTACTTGTTTGTGTAAGAAGTGTTGACAAGCTGAATGTACCGAGCTGTCTGTTTTAAACTCGCGCACAGCTCAGACACCCATGCATTCCCCAAGTCCGAACTACGAAGGTAGAGCCACGAATACGTTGCAATCTATTCCGCATCAGGATAAGATTTCAACACACACCGTACGGAACAGCGGGGACTGAAGACACTCCTTAAAGTTGCGAGCTTGCACCGCGGGACGGTTTCTTTGCTCCAGACCACAAGGGGGAGTTTGCGCAATCATTATGCATTTGGGTCCCAAGGCTTTGGGATGACCAAAGACTAATTTTGACACGAGCCACCCTTGCCTTGTGGCGCTCAACGAAGATTGCTGACAAAACAGATGGAAGTTGTCTTAATGAGTCAAGCAAATGTACAATTTGAGAGGAATGTGATAATGTAGAGACGTGGCTATATATATTTTTTTTGTCAGTTAAATTACAAAAATCTCTATTTAGCAAGGTCAGACGAGCTAGTGTTAGAATGAATTTGTCTTTCGGGGACTCCTGAGAACCAACAAACCAGGATGTTGTCTTGTGAAACAGTGGCTGTAAAGCATTGACTGCACAATTGTAAACTTGCCTTGTAATGCCGCTAAAGTAACATGGCTAGCTATTTACTTGCTTGAGTCGGATTAAAAATAACTTGCCGCTCTGGGTATGGACCCTAAAACGTAGTTCTGAACTAATATTCATATCAATCAATGACCCTGAAGTCAATGGCATTAATGAAGCCTAGAGTAGAATATACCTTTATTGTGCCAAGGATGCAAGACCTATATACACATGTATTTTAGTTAATACCACGTATGAGATTCCCATCTTGTAGCCTGTACATTGAATATATTCACCGATCATGTACTCTTCCTTGGCAAATAAAGGTGTGGTTCTGGTATGACACACTCAGTCATATCAAACGATGCGGTGTCTGCACGTATGTATTACAATTATACACTTCAGTGTTTACTGCTCCTGGGATATCAATGATTACACATTGTAACTATACAATAGACTAAACATGATTGATTTGTAATTCATATACAGGGAAAAAACGTATGCATATCTAACTCCATTAATCTGAGGACAGGATAGTATTTCAACCAGTGGAGAATGTGAAACGCTTTATTGAAAGAAGTGCATTTTATTTATAATATTATACGAGTTCAATCTTGGGCGGGCAGGTGGGTAGAGCGTTGGACTAGTAACCAGAAGGTTGCAAGATCAAATCCCTGAGCCGAGAAGGTAAAAATCTGCCCCTGAACAAGGCAGTTCCTAGGCCGTCATTCTTATCTGACATGCCTAGTTAAAGGGTAACTACACCCCAAAATCAATGTCTTAATTGGTTTCCTGCTATGGTTTTAAACGTTGTCGTGGACATAGAAATATAACATGATTGGATGTTCTATTAAAAAGGTGTCCATTTTAGAGAGCGAAAACCTATAGATGCAGGGACAAACGGTCCCCCTTGCATTACCCATCCAAGTGGGTAATACTTGGATGGGAGACCGCCTGGGAATACCAGGTGCTGTAAGCTTTTTGTCACTGCCTTGTGGAATTTCAACTCTTATCTTCATTATCACGAAGATAATGGCGAGAGACGTGATGACAAACGAACTAATAGTCTCGTTTATGAACTTGACGGTTTATATTGGAGACGGCGCTATAATGGAAAAGCTGCGCAGCTGGGGTGTAGCCGCCGTCACGGATATCCGAAGGAGAGTTTGGCCGGGGACGGAGATCGTGGATGGAACGAGATACTGTAAGGTGAAGTTCACGGACACCGTGCAGTCTTTTGCCGTACTCCACAAAGTTCGAGACACAGGAGGGGGGTGAATACTTCAGGGTGATTCATGACAAGCAGGTCAGGGTGTGCGGTCTGTGTATTCAACCTGGGCATATTTTAAAAGACTGCCCTGACTTTAGGTGTTTTAAGTGCGGAAACCAGGGACACTATGCCAGAGAATGTGTCGGAGTAAGGGAGAGGGCAATGAGAGTCGGAAATGGATACAGAAAGCACAACGGACACGGGAAAGAGGTTGAGTTGGTTGGATGGGATGGATTTGGAGTTGGTTTCGGATACAGACGACACTGAAAAGGTAGAGAGAATAAGAGGAGGCCTGAGGAAGAGGAAAGCGGGGGACGTGAAAAAGGATGGAAAAGGGAAAAAACAAGTCAACATGTAAAGGATAATGAAGGCCATTTGTTTTATTGTATTTATATTAATGGTTAATTGTATGTCCCTAAATGTAAATGGTTTATGGACAAATTTCAAAATATAGTTCAAATGAAGAACGTGGATATCTTGTGTTTACAAGAGACGCATTGGGACAATGATTGTGTATTGAAAGTTAAAAAAATATGGAGGGATTTTATTTTTGTGAATAATGGTAGGGGGAACTCTAGTGGCATGGCTATTTTATTGAGGAAGGATGTGGTGGACAAACTGGTACATATATATGATGATAACAATGGGAGGATTTTAGTTTTTAAATTGAGTGTATGGATAGGATTTTTAGAATTCTAAATGTTTATGCTCCAAATAACGAAATAGAGCGCAAGGTTTTATTTATTGAAGTGGGACGATGGTGTGTGGGAAATTGCATTGTGGTGGGCGATTTTAATGTGAAAATGGACAGATTAGATATGACAAGGGGAGCTATCTTTAGAAGTGATGCATCTAGGGGGGTTTTAAAAAAGGTGATGTTTGAGAAAAAATTGACATATGGAGAGATGAAAATCCCGATAAACGGGAAGGCAGGTGGTTTTAGGGGAATTAAAACAAACTAGAATAGATTTGGTTTTAGTTAAAAAAGGCGTAAGAGATTTTATGAAAGATTAAGTATGTTTTTACAACTTTCAGTGACCATGCATATTTAATTTTCTCGGTGGGTTTAGAAAAGGAAGGAACAGGGGGTGGTACGTGGTGTATGAATGATAGTTATTTGGGGGATGAGGATTATTGTAAACAACTTACATCTTTGATAGCATGTGAAATGGAGGATAAGCAGAAAGATAATGATAAGTGTTTATGGTGGGACAAGGTTAAGGAAAAAATCAAAGGTTTTAAAAAAGGTATAAGATATGCAAGGAAAAAGAGGGGTCAGATGAAAGAGTTGAGAGCTAAATTGGATGAAGAAATGGGGAAGTATGATAGTGAACCTAATTATAATATAGAAACGTTTTAGAGTTGAAAGCTAAATTGAGTAAATATGACATAGATAAGTGTAAGGGGGCTATTATATTTTTTTGGGGGGGAGAAATGCACTTTTTTCTTGGATTAGAGAAGAGTACTCAAAGGAGAACATATCTTAGACAGATTGAAAATGTAAAGGATGAAGTAGTAGATGATTATGTAGAGATTTTAAAGACGGTGCAGAATTTTTATAGGGACTTATTTAAGAAAGGGGAGATGGAGGAGGGGTGTGTACAGGAGATTTTAGATAGTGTGGAGGTGAAAATTAATGTAGAGGATAAGTTGATGTGTGATGGGACGATTACAGTAAATGAAGTTATAGATGCGATTAAGGATTTACAGGTGAATAAGAGCCCTGGTGTTGATGGGATCATTGCAGAGTTTTATAAAATGTATGAAAGTCTTTTAGCTCCTATTTTATTGGAGGTTTACCACTATATGGAGGAGAATGACTGTGTTTCAGAATCGATGGTGACAGGGATGATAACTATATAAAAATGGAAAAGGGAGTAAGGTAAAATTGGAAAATTATAGGCCTATTAGTTTATTGAATGTGGATTACAAGATTTTAGCCAAAATGTTAGCGAATATGATGAAGAGTGTTTTACATTATATTATTGCACCAACACAGAATTATAGTGTTCCTGGGAGGGATATAGCTGACACAATTAATACAATTAGAGACGTGATACACAAAATGAATGGGGATAAGAGAAATGTACCTTTGTTTTACAAGGAAGTTTTTGAGGCTTGGGGGCAGTTTTTACCACACATTTCTTATGATTGTAACATTTTGGAAAATATTTTAAATCAGCCAATTTTTTTTAATCCTAAGATCAAGTATAATAATACAATGTTGTTTGTAAATATTTTCTGAGGGCTGGGATGAGACATTTGTGATATTTTATATGAAGTCATTCCAGGGTTTCTTCCTGTACAGGCTATTTATGACAATATTGTTGAGGTGGAGGATGAAATAAGCAAAACTACTGTAGGAAATATGTATAAGAAAATTGTGGGGTGTATTCCTGAGTGGGTGTTTTTAATAAATACAGAGGTGGTTAAGAGAGCTGGAGGTTTACCGGCTTTATTTTATGAAAGTAATGGAGTGAAACATTATTTGTCAGGTTTGAAAGTTAAAACAGTATATAGTAAATGTATCTTGCAGGAGATAAAAGTTCCTGCCTCGGAGAAAGTGTGGGCGAAGGTTTTTGTGGATTTGGATGTGAAATCAATATGGAAGAATGTTAATGTAAAATGTAATTCAATAGAATGTGAAGATAATGATTATAAAGTAAAACATAATAGGGTTTTTACTAATGTGGTTTTACATCAAATCAATAGAGATATTAATAGGGAATGTGACATTTGTCGTATAGGGGTGGAAGATTTTATGCACTTTTTCATTGACTGTAGTAGATTAAGAGGGTTTCATGCGTTTTTAAAAGGGTTGTTAGTGAAACATTGGGGGGAGGAGATTTTTAATGGAATAGAATGGAGGATATTTTTTCTGTTTGGTATTAATGGGAAAAGTAAAGTTTTGAATTTTAACTTGGTGAATTATGTTTTAAGTCATGCTAGATATGCTGTAAGATTAAGAAGGAACTTGTGTCATTATGAAGGGAAATGTGTGAGTGTGGAGGTATTTTTTAAGAGTATTTTGGAGAAAAATATAGAGATAATACATACATATGGTGGAGGCAACTTTGAAAAACAGTTTGTGTGGGGGAGTACATTTATTGGAATGTTACCAAATGGAAAACTTGTCTTTAATTACTAATTTGGATTTAGTGAGGGATTTAAATGTCAATTGATTGTATTTTCTTTCTGATTTTGTAAAATGGTGAATTGTTCATTGATTGAAACGCTGTAAAATTGTCTGTTTTTCATAATTATTTTTTATTTTTTATTTAAAAAATACGCCCGATCTGGTCCGATCTCGGAAGCTAAGCAGGGTCGGGCCTGGTTAGTACTTGGATGGGAGACCGCCTGGGAATACCAGGTGCTGTAAGCATTTTGCTCCAGCAGAGGGTTCTCTTGTGTCATGCGTGGAGCAACTCCCGTTTATTTATCACCCTAATAATGTTGTGTCTTTTTATTGGACTAAATGCAGTTTGTTAGTGCTTCCCTGCCCTGATCAAATCAAATAATGGACAATGCGTTTACCTCAAAAAATCTAGGCAGTGCATTCAGCATTTGTTTTTAGGCTAGGAGACTGTCAATGTCTGTAGTCCATTAGGGCCCTGTAAAATCCCCTTCAATGTTTTGACTGATTGCCCCCCCCCCCATTTATTTTTATAATAATTCCCCCTATTCCCCGTTGACCGTTTGTCCCTGCTTCTGCAGGTTTTCGCTCTCAAAAGTACACCTTTTTAATAGAAATATAACATGATTAGATGTTCTATGTCCACGGCAACATTTAAAACCCTAGCAGGAAACCACTTTTGAGGTCTGGAAAAAAAGGAAGACATATCGATTTTGGGGTGTAGTTACCCTTTTTTAGGCAAGGGTGCGCCAGGAAGAGACCTTTGTTTGGTTAAACGGTGTTACTGTAGCGCTCATGTGATTGCGGAGTTTGCAAAACAAATGGCCACTGTATTGATGCAAATAATCATGATATAATTCTGCCAGGCTGGCATAAGCTACTTTGCAGTTAACATTTGATTGAGAAGGTTTTTGTGGGAAGCCTTTCCTTCTCTACCGCAAGAAGGTTATCATTAGCCTCATCGCTAACGGCTACACAAAGTGTAGACATGTGCGCGCTCCGCACGCATGCGCACGGAAACTGGGCAGTCCTATTCAGTTTCTGAAAGTTGCGTGGAAATACAAATCACTGATGCATTTTGTTCATGTCTTATGATTCACTTGGGCAAATGAATGGATTTTCTAACAAGTTGAAGGGATTGAGTTGATTTCCGCCTTAGTTCAAGGCATTTTTGAATATGGTTGAATTTCGGTTTAATGTCTGTATTTCGTGATTCCGTGTGGGCGCGCTCTATTTTATAGGGCCCTAGTCCATGAAGTTGTCATAAGTATGAACCTAGGATATTCCCTCTTTTTCCCCCCCACAAGAGTGAAATATATGGTCTGGAAATGCAAGCAAGGTTTGAGCTTTTCAGTGTGTGTCACAAGGTGGACATTTCTCTGTCCCCTAAGAGTAAGCGACACGTTGACTTTATATAGTGTACCAAGAGATTGCCTTTCGCTTACGGCCATACCAGCCTGAATACGTCCGATCTCGGAAGCTAAGCAGGGTCGGGCCTGGTTAGTACTTGGATGGGAGACCGCCTGGGAATACCAGGTGCTGTAAGCATTTTGCTCCAGCAGAGGGTTCTCTTGTGTCATGCGTGGAGCAACTCCCGTTTATTTATCACCCTAATAATGTTGTGTCTTTTTATTGGACTAAATGCAGTTTGTTAGTGCTTCCCTGCCCTGATCAAATCAAATAATGGACAATGCGTTTACCTCAAAAAATCTAGGCAGTGCATTCAGCATTTGTCTTTAGGCTAGGAGACTGTCAATGTCTGTAGTCCATTAGGGCCCTGTAAAATCCCCTTCAATGTTTTGACTGATTGCCCCCCCCCCCCCCCCCCCCCATTTATTTTTATAATAATTCCCCCTATTCCCCGTTGACCGTTTGTCCCTGCTTCTGCAGGTTTTCGCTCTCAAAAGTACACCTTTTTAATAGAAATATAACATGCTCATAAACATCATATACATTTAGATTATAAAAGAGTTGTAAAAACTATGTATATGTTGTGCAAAGTATTTTGGATTCTCAGTCCACAGAATGGAACACCTATCAATTAACCATGAAAACGGGAGTTACCCCTGATATACACTATTGTGTTATATGTTGATAGGTCTAATAAACAAATATATTGTATACATTGATATTATTATTTTGTCAGAAATTCAAGCCGTTGATACAGTTGTGTACTCTATCGCCCGCCCTGCTGATCGTGCTCTATCTGAACTACATTATGCAAATTATTCTAATGATTGAAGTGTATGTACCTAGTATGTTGTACTAGTATAAACGTTAAGCTGACTTAAAAACATATTTATGAGTTAGTTAATTCAGAAGCTGAATATAAAAAGTGTGGCTTCTTACATAGAAATGGGTCAGGCCTCTTACTCAATAGCACAAAGCCGATCATTCAATCTATGTTCTTACTGGTTCTAGACTATGTTGAAAGAATCTAAATGAATGCAGCGACCACTTCATTAAAAACTATAGATGCATTTGACCGTAGAGGTAAATCAGCTCTTTCTCCCCCCTTACATGGGTAATAATCTCCAAGCTGCTCTAAACGTTGATGTTTTTGGTGTCTCTATGTTCATCTCTAGACTGGTGAATGAGGCCTGTTACAACTTTCTGACAAACCCTTTAAAGGGAGTTCGTGAAACCATTCAGTCGTGGATGTATGTAAAAACATATTTAACACGTATTGCAGGTTACAGAAGCCTCCTGTTTTACTATGAATCCCCACTCATCCTTGTTAGATCTTGATGTGTTGGCCGAAATATGAAATTACCTTTAGGATCTCTTACCACCCTATTACTTTGTGGTTCTAATCTCCCTCTTTCAAAATTGCCACTGTGAGCAAATCTCTAACACTCCTGATCCTTCCCATATATTTTAACCCTAAACCTCCCACAATAACTATTGTCTATTGTTAGTCTCCGTGACCTTACAGACAATATCCACGTTTAAAACAGATCGAAATACATTGTTGGATACAGTTTTCATGTCTTTCATTATGCAGACATTTGTTTTATTAGACTATATTTCTCATTGGGAATACGGTTGTCACCCCCCTTGGAGGCTTGGTGCATGTACAAAGAAAAAAAATACCACCCTGGGTGGCTGTTAACTAAAATAATGGCAATGCGTGTAGTCATGTTAAGGTTTTCATTGTTTTCTTGTCAGAGTTTTATGGTTTTGCATATGACTGTGCATTATATGCTGTCGTAATAGGGTTGAGGATCAGATCAAGTTGTCACGATCGTCATGGGTAATAAGAAGAGGACCAAAGCGCTGCATGGTGTGAATGCATCGTTTTAATGGATGACTAAAACACAAAGTAAACTAAACAAGCCAATAAATGAACGTGACGCTATATACCAAATGTGCTGACACAAGCACCTAACATAGACAATCACCCAACTATGACAACACAGGCTACCTAAATATGGTTCCCAATCAGAGACAACGACTAACACCGGCCTCTGATTGAAAACCATATCAGGCCAAACACAGAAAAAGACAAACTAGACATACAACATAGAATGCCCACTCAGATCACACCCATACCAAACAAAACCTATAAACATACCTAGCAAACTATGGTCAGGGCGTGACACAAACCTATTGGGAATTCTTGATCAATCAAAATGTACCTGTTTTCCGTATAGAATGACTTGTATACCGATTTTATTACAACTTTTTGTGTTTTGGCTTAGTGGTTGTTTCTTTACTAACTAGGAAAACTCAACAGTGTGTAAGTCTGAGAAACATTATTGAGCTGGTTGGTTTATTGTTGTTGAAAGCTTGAAATGTACACACATTGAGAAGTGATAATGCAGCTACAGTTTTAAAGTGGGTAATCGTATCATATATATATCCTTGCATGTTTGAATTAGAGCTCCTTTAAAGTGTTTTAGATGATGATAATAATGTTATATTATTCTTATAATAATACATATCTGCAAACCAAATGTATTTCTGAAAACCCCTTTTTGCTTCTTCAATAGTTGTAGATGTTCCAACGTTCGTAGATGATCCTCAGGGGCATATAACAACCTGGGTTGTTGTAGAGTGGGCATAAGTTCAACACTCAGGAGTCAATGTCCTAGCTTTGGTCTTTTTCATAGCCTGTGAGAGAGAATATATTCCACAGCCTTGGTTTCTAATCATACTTTCTAATCAATAAGCGGGTCAAGTAGACCCTAAGAGGGCAAAAGTTATTGTTTACAAACAGTGTGAATAAAAAAACATTGTTTCATTGTATAAATAGTCTTCATTTTTAAAAACATACATGTAAATGCCTAGAATTAATACCTCTGGTGATTCTGCGCAATGCACTTGGTGTCACGTTCTGACCTTTATTTCCTTTGTTTTGTATTTATTTAGTATGGTCAGGGCGTGAGTTGGGTGGGCAGTCTATGTTTGTTTTTTCTATCATTTGGGTATTTCTATGTTTCGGCCTAGTATGGTTCTCAATCAGAGGCAGGTGTCATTAGTTGTCTCTGATTGAGAATCATACTTAGGTAGCCTGGGTTTCACTGTGTGTTTGTGGGTGATTGTTCCTGTCTTTGTGTTTTGCACCAGATGGGACTGTTTTAGGTTTTCTCACATTTGTTGTTTTTGTTAGTTCTCATGTGTAGTTTCTTTATAAATGAAAGAATATGAATAACCACCACGCTGCGCTTTGGTCCGCCTCTCCTTCAGATGAAGAAAACCATTACACTTGGGCCACAGTTGTGCTTTTGTTGTTGGGGTCTGGAATATGTCGTGAGGCGGTGGTGGTTCCCGGGGTTGTTGTCGGGACGTTTAAATTCTCTGTTCTTGGAGTGTTTGGAAAAACGTTCATACAAAGACAGAATACTGTCTGTTTCATCGGTTCCTCCGATGTCATTCAGAGTCCCTAATGCATCCAAGTCACCCTATGTGTCCGATGTCCATCATACCTAAAAAAAACACACAAAAACATTGTCCCCCATGTTTAAAACACAAATAACTCGTGTTCAATATTACAATAATATCACGATAATATGCAAACAAAACCTTTAAATATATTTTTCACTTACTCAGCTCCCGAAATATCCATTAGGAGGGCTTCACAGACTATGTTATCTGTCCTGGGACTGCTGCCTGTTGTTTTACGAAGTCGTTCAGAGTGCACACTTTTCTTTTTTTAATATATAAATATTCTTGGGTATGTGATTATTTGGACTTATGCCTAAAAATGTGTGATCGTGAAGGGCTACGTAAAGGACAGGGCGCAGTTTGCTTCTGAGAATCTACGTCTAACAGTCGCTTCCCAATCACTTATGTCCAGTAGCCTTAAGAAATATCCATTAGGAGGGATTCACTTATTCACATCTCTTTTTTAATCTGTCCGGGCAGCTAAATATTCGGGCCTGTGGGTTTGCGCTAAAGCAGTGCTAACCGTGTTAAAAATAGATGCTCCCCGTTCTGGCCCTAACTTGCTAAAGTACGGAATGAGTATCATGTATGCAACCCCCCTGTATGTTTGGTTTAGAGATCAAAAGGCGTTGAATTCAAAGAGACATTCTGTCTACAACCGGTTTGGTGGGGTACCGGGGCGCTGATTAGATATCAGTGTTTAACCCCGGGCGGTCGGCCGATATCTGGACATGCCTTATGCCGGATAGTGCAAACCTTGGTTTCAAACGATTCTCTACAGATAGAGCGCTGGGCCCCCTGTTGAACCCACACCCTTTGGTTTCTGTAACGCACACACACACACACACACACACTCCTGCTGCTCCGTCACACGCCCACTCACGCACGCCCCCTGATTCTCCAGGTCTTTTTCCTTCGCGACAGAGCTGGGTGATGATGTGAAATACCTTTTCCCATAGTTACGGGTGAGATACAGTTTTTTAAATTTATTTTAATTGAATTCCAAAATATTTCGTATTTTGAATTAAGTAACAAATTTGAATAATATTTAAACATGCATCACGCGTGTTTTATGTAATAAAAAAAAACCTTGGAGGCCTGCAGTTGTACATTATTACAAACTTTAATAACCCGTAATGTTCCTAATAAAATAATACATGTTTTTTCAGATCTTACAGTTGTCTGCGCCAGACCCTAGCGTGAGAGAAAAGACCGCTTCCCCTTAGTTAAATGGGTGAGATACTGTTTTTAAAACCATTGATTTAATACCAAAATATATAGTACTAACTTTTTAAAGACATGTTAGAATTAATTACCATATTGTACTAATATTTAAACATGCATCATTAGGGTTTTTATGTAAAAACATTGGAGGTCTACAGTTGTACATTATTACAAACTTTATAACATACCATTGTAGGAAAGACTATAAATTGTTTCTGAGAATCTACGTCTAACAGTCGCCGTTATGTCAATTTGCCTTTATACATCTCATTGACCTACTGTCAACTCCCTCAGTTGTAAACATCTACAATAATCATTAGACGTACGCGTCAGAGTTATCATACCCCGTGTCCGGGTTTGTACAGAGTTGGTTAAATCAGCTCTTTTGCTACCCACTTACATGGCTAATAATCTCCAAGCTGCTCTAAGCGGTGATGCTTTTGGTGTCTCTAGGTTCATCTCTAGACTGTTGTTGAATGAGGCCTGTTACAACTTTCTGACAAAACCTTTAAATGTAGTTTGTGAAACCATTCAGTCGTGGATGTATGTAAAACATATTTAACACGTATTGCAGGTTACAGAAGCCTCCTGTTGTACTATGAATCCCCACTCATCCCTGTTAGATCTTGATGTGTTGGCCGAAATATGAAATTACCTCTTCCCCTATCATTAAAGCGTGAGATACATTTTTAAAACCAGTGATTTAATTCAAAATATTTAGTACCTACATTTTAACACATGTTATAATTCCAAAATGTTTACTATTTCTTACAGATAGAGGGTCCGGTTAGCCCTGACCAATATCCGTTTCGAATTCATCAACTCAAAGACGCTTGCCCGCTCCATCAAAACTCCGTAAGTTTTCCCTCCATGTGTAGATCAACCGTTCCTGCCTGTAAATTCTGGGTATGCCCACATCATTAATTAATAAGATGTGTAGAAAACTGTTTAGCCATAGTTAAAGGCCTTTCATAAAGAGGCTGTCATGATTGCCTGTGCCACATGTTTAACACGTATTGCTTGTTACCTAATACTACTGTTGTACATTTAATATCCACTAGCAGATTTTGTCGCATTTGCACAAATTCTGTCATGTTACTGTGGTCTTTTTATATGTCAGTAAATATGTGTGTAAAGTGTATATGTTTATAGGCCCAATATGTAGGCCCAGTATATGTTTCAGTCTTATGTTTAGAATTGACTGATCTACACAGGGTTGAATGCAGTGATTTTCAAAATGGCAGGTTATGTCCATCAAAATAAGTTTTGGGTTAATTTAACCACTTCCGGCTGCTCCAGGAAGCTTAGAATCGACACAGGTAGACCTCATAGTGGCCTGATGGATTGTCATCGAAGACAGGTTCATACGGCATTCATAACCCACATAGGCTTCAGGTTGAATTTAGGGTTGCAGGCAATGTATTCCTATTTGGAGAGGTCAGTGAAAACTGTTTGATGTAGACACCTTCTTTTAACTGTTAAGGGTTAATGCTACACGGTCAAGGTTAGGCTTGCACAGATCGGGAGGACCTCAGGAACGTACCTGAGGTCGAATTGTGCTTTTCACCCTAATGGTTCTCTCACTGTCACCCAAAAGCAAATGACATTTAGGGCCAGGCTTAATTTTGGGCCTAACTTTTTTCACGGTCGCTGCACTCAGAGCGAGCTAAGGTCAAGCGGGGCATCTCGTTGAACTCAGCACGGCCTTGAGAATATGGAAATGCCATTGAAGGCTCTGTGTGTCTTTAAGTACCGCACTTTGTCACTCCATCCTTGCTGTGTGTGTGTGTGTGTGTGTGTGTTAGAGAGCTTTTCTTTGACATCTGTTAAGAAAAATGATTGATTTACAGTTCATGAGGGTTGCTTAATCACAAATATGAAGTTTTAAAAAGATCTGACCTTTTTAACCCTTCGAAACAGCACCTATGACACCATTTTAAGGCACTTCCGGTTGGCACAGGAAGCTGAACATGAACACATATCCTCATTTGGGTAGGCTCTTACGGAATCCTGAGTTTTAAGCCTTTATGTTTAGAATTGACTGATCTACACAGGGTTGAATGCAGTGATTTTCAAAATTGCAGGTTATGTATATCAAAACACTTTTAGGCTGAATTTAATCACTTCCAGTTGCTTCAGGAAGCTTAGAATCAACACAGGTAGACCTCATAGTGGCCTGATGGATTGTCATCGAAGACAGGTTCATACGGCATTCATAACCCACATAGGCTTCAGGTTGAATTTAGGGTTGCGGGCAATGTATTACTATGGGGAGAGAAGTCAGTGAAAACTGTTTGATGTCGACACCTTCTTTTACCTGTTAAGGGTTAATGCTACACGGTCAAGGTTAGGCTTGCACAGATCGGGAGGACCTCAGGAATGTACCTGAGGTCGAATTATGCTTCTCACCCTAATGGTTCTCTCACTGTCACCCAAAAGCAAATGACATTTAGGGCCAGGCTTAATTTTGGGCCTACTTTTTCTCATAGTCACTGTGCTTAGACCGAGCGAGCTACGGTCAAGCGGGGCATCGCGTTGAATTCGGCACAGCCTAGAGATTATGGTAATACCATTGCAGGCTCTGTGTGTCTTTAAGCACCGCACTTTGTCATCTGTTGGGAAAATGTTGTCGTGGACAAAAAACATCTAATCGTGTTAAATTTCGATTAAAAAGGTGTACTTTTGAGAGCGAAAACCTGCAGAATCAGGGCAGGGCAGGGAAGCACTAACAAACTGCATTTAGTCCAATAAAAAGAAACAACATTATTAGGGTGATAAATAAACGGGAGTTGCTCCACGCATGACACACACTTGTTAGAAAATCCATTCATTTGCCCAAGTAAATCATAAGACATGAACAAAATGCATCAGTGATTTGTATTTCCACGCAACTTTCAGAAACTGAATAGGACTGCCCAGTTTCCGTGCGCATGCGTGCGGAGCGCGCACATGTCTACACTTTGTGTAGCCGTTAGCGATGAGGCTAATGATAACCTTCTTGTGGTAGAGAAGGAAAGGCTTCCCACAAAAACCTTCTCAATCAAATGTTAACTGCAAAGTAGCTTATGCCAGCCTGGCAGAATTATATCATGATTATTTGCATCAATACAGTGGCCATTTGTTTTGCAAACTCCGCAATCACATGAGCGCTACAGTAACACCGTTTAACCAAACAAAGGTCTCTTCCTGGCGCACCCTTGCCTAAAAAAGGGTAACTACACCCCAAAATCGATATGTCTTCTTTTTTTCCAGACCTCAAAAGTGGTTTCCTGCTAGGGTTTTAAATGTTGCCGTGGACATAGAACATCTAATCATGTTATATTTCTATTAAAAAGGTGTACTTTTGAGAGCGAAAACCTGCAGAAGCAGGGACAAACGGTCAACGGGGAATAGGGGGAATTATTATAAAAATAAATGGGGGGGGGGGGGGGCAATCAGTCAAAACATTGAAGGGGATTTTACAGGGCCCTAATGGACTACAGACATTGACAGTCTCCTAGCCTAAAAACAAATGCTGAATGCACTGCCTAGATTTTTGGAGGTAAACGCATTGTCCATTATTTGATTTGATCAGGGCAGGGAAGCACTAACAAACTGCATTTAGTCCAATAAAAAGACACAACATTATTAGGGTGATAAATAAACGGGAGTTGCTCCACGCATGACACAAGAGAACCCTCTGCTGGAGCAAAATGCTTACAGCACCTGGTATTCCCAGGCGGTCTCCCATCCAAGTACTAACCAGGCCCGACCCTGCTTAGCTTCCGAGATCGGACGAGATCGGGCGTATTCAGGCTGGTATGGCCGTAAGCGAAAGGCAATCTCTTGGTACACTATATAAAGTCAACGTGTCGCTTACTCTTAGGGGGCAGAGAAATGTCCACCTTGTGACACACACTGAAAAGCTCAAACCTTGCTTGCATTTCCAGACCATATATTTCACTCTTGTGGGGGGGAAAAAGAGGGAATATCCTAGGTTCATACTTATGACAACTTCATGGACTAGGGCCCTATAAAATAGAGCGCGCCCACACGGAATCACGAAATACAAACATTAAACCGAAATTCAACCATATTCAAAAATGCCTTGAACTAAGGCGGAAATCAACTCAATCCCTTCAACTTGTTAGAAAATCCATTCATTTGCCCAAGTGAATCATAAGACATGAACAAAATGCATCAGTGATTTGTATTTCCACGCAACTTTCAGAAACTGAATAGGACTGCCCAGTTTCCGTGCGCATGCGTGCGGAGCGCGCACATGTCTACACTTTGTGTAGCCGTTAGCGATGAGGCTAATGATAACCTTCTTGTGGTAGAGAAGGAAAGGCTTCCCACAAAAACCTTCTCAATCAAATGTTAACTGCAAAGTAGCTTATGCCAGCCTGGCAGAATTATATCATGATTATTTGCATCAATACAGTGGCCATTTGTTTTGCAAACTCCGCAATCACATGAGCGCTACAGTAACACCGTTTAACCAAACAAAGGTCTCTTCCTGGCGCACCCTTGCCTAAAAAAGGGTAACTACACCCCAAAATCGATATGTCTTCTTTTTTTCCAGACCTCAAAAGTGGTTTCCTAATAGGGTTTTTAATGTTGCCGTGGACATAGAACATCTAATCATGTTATATTTCTATTAAAAAGGTGTACTTTTGAGAGCGAAAACCTGCAGAAGCAGGGACAAACGGTCAACGGGGAATAGGGGGAATTATTATAAAAATAAATGGGGGGGGGGGGGGGGGGGGGGGGCAATCAGTCAAAACATTGAAGGGGATTTTACAGGGCCCTAATGGACTACAGACATTGACAGTCTCCTAGCCTAAAAACAAATGCTGAATGCACTGCCTAGATTTTTGGAGGTAAACGCATTGTCCATTATTTGATTTGATCAGGGCAGGGAAGCACTAACAAACTGCATTTAGTCCAATAAAAAGACACAACATTATTAGGGTGATAAATAAACGGGAGTTGCTCCACGCATGACACAAGAGAACCCTCTGCAGGAGCAAAATGCTTACAGCACCTGGTATTCCCAGGCGGTCTCCCATCCAAGTACTAACCAGGCCCGACCCTGCTTAGCTTCCGAGATCGGACGAGATCGGGCGTATTCAGGCTGGTATGGCCGTAAGCGAAAGGCAATCTCTTGGTACACTATATAAAGTCAACGTGTCGCTTACTCTTAGGGGGCAGAGAAATGTCCACCTTGTGACACACACTGAAAAGCTCAAACCTTGCTTGCATTTCCAGACCATATATTTCACTCTTGTGGGGGGGAAAAAGAGGGAATATCCTAGGTTCATACTTATGACAACTTCATGGACTAGGGCCCTATAAAATAGAGCGCGCCCACACGGAATCACGAAATACAGACATTAAACCGAAATTCAACCATATTCAAAAATGCCTTGAACTAAGGCGGAAATCAACTCAAGCCCTTCAACTTGTTAGAAAATCCATTCATTTGCCCAAGTGAATCATAAGACATGAACAAAATGCATCAGTGATTTGTATTTCCACGCAACTTTCAGAAACTGAATAGGACTGCCCAGTTTCCGTGCGCATGCGTGCGGAGCGCACATGTCTACACTTTGTTAGCGATGAGGCTAATGATAACCTTCTTGTGGTAGAGAAGGAAAGGCTTCCCACAAAAACCTTCTCAATCAAATGTTAACTGCAAAGTAGCTTATGTCAGCCTGGCAGAATTATATCATGATTATTTGCATCAATACAGTGGCCATTTGTTTTGCAAACTCCGCAATCACATGAGCGCTACAGTAACACCGTTTAACCAAACAAAGGTCTCTTCCTGGCGCACCCTTGCCTAAAAAAGGGTAACTACACCCCAAAATCGATATGTCTTCTTTTTTTCCAGACCTCAAAAGTGGTTTCCTGCTAGGGTTTTTAATGTTGCCGTGGACATAGAACATCTAATCATGTTATATTTCTATTAAAAAGGTGTACTTTTGAGAGCGAAAACCTGCAGAAGCAGGGACAAACGGTCAACGGGGAATAGGGGGAATTATTATAAAAATAAATGGGGGGGGGGGGGGCAATCAGTCAAAACATTGAAGGGGATTTTACAGGGCCCTAATGGACTACAGACATTGACAGTCTCCTAGCCTAAAAACAAATGCTGAATGCACTGCCTAGATTTTTGGAGGTAAACGCATTGTCCATTATTTGATTTGATCAGGGCAGGGAAGCAGTAACAAACTGCATTTAGTCCAATAAAAAGACACAACATTATTAGGGTGATAAATAAACGGGAGTTGCTCCACGCATGACACAAGAGAACCCTCTGCTGGAGCAAAATGCTTACAGCACCTGGTATTCCCAGGCGGTCTCCCATCCAAGTACTAACCAGGCCCGACCCTGCTTAGCTTCCGAGATCGGACGAGATCGGGCGTATTCAGGCTGGTATGGCCGTAAGCGAAAGGCAATCTCTTGGTACACTATATAAAGTCAACGTGTCGCTTACTCTTAGGGGGCAGAGAAATGTCCACCTTGTGACACACACTGAAAAGCTCAAACCTTGCTTGCATTTCCAGACCATATATTTCACTCTTGTGGGGGGGAAAAAGAGGGAATATCCTAGGTTCATACTTATGACAACTTCATGGACTAGGGCCCTATAAAATAGAGCGCGCCCACACGGAATCACGAAATACAAACATTAAACCGAAATTCAACCATATTCAAAAATGCCTTGAACTAAGGCGGAAATCAACTCAATCCCTTCAACTTGTTAGAAAATCCATTCATTTGCCCAAGTGAATCATAAGACATGAACAAAATGCATCAGTGATTTGTATTTCCACGCAACTTTCAGAAACTGAATAGGACTGCCCAGTTTCCGTGCGCATGCGTGCGGAGCGCGCACATGTCTACACTTTGTGTAGCCGTTAGCGATGAGGCTAATGATAACCTTCTTGTGGTAGAGAAGGAAAGGCTTCCCACAAAAACCTTCTCAATCAAATGTTAACTGCAAAGTAGCTTATGCCAGCCTGGCAGAATTATATCATGATTATTTGCATCAATACAGTGGCCATTTGTTTTGCAAACTCCGCAATCACATGAGCGCTACAGTAACACCGTTTAACCAAACAAAGGTCTCTTCCTGGCGCACCCTTGCCTAAAAAAGGGTAACTACACCCCAAAATCGATATGTCTTCTTTTTTTCCAGACCTCAAAAGTGGTTTCCTAATAGGGTTTTTAATGTTGCCGTGGACATAGAACATCTAATCATGTTATATTTCTATTAAAAATGTGTACTTTTGAGAGCGAAAACCTGCAGAAGCAGGGACAAACGGTCAACGGGGAATAGGGGGAATTATTATAAAAATAAATGGGGGGGGGGGGGGGGGGGGGGGGGGGGGGGCAATCAGTCAAAACATTGAAGGGGATTTTACAGGGCCCTAATGGACTACAGACATTGACAGTCTCCTAGCCTAAAAACAAATGCTGAATGCACTGCCTAGATTTTTTGAGGTAAACGCATTGTCCATTATTTGATTTGATCAGGGCAGGGAAGCACTAACAAACTGCATTTAGTCCAATAAAAAGACACAACATTATTAGGGTGATAAATAAACGGGAGTTGCTCCACGCATGACACAAGAGAACCCTCTGCAGGAGCAAAATGCTTACAGCACCTGGTATTCCCAGGCGGTCACCCATCCAAGTACTAACCAGGCCCGACCCTGCTTAGCTTCCGAGATCGGACGAGATCGGGCGTATTCAGGCTGGTATGGCCGTAAGCGAAAGGCAATCTCTTGGTACACTATATAAAGTCAACGTGTCGCTTACTCTTAGGGGGCAGAGAAATGTCCACCTTGTGACACACACTGAAAAGCTCAAACCTTGCTTGCATTTCCAGACCATATATTTCACTCTTGTGGGGGGGAAAAAGAGGGAATATCCTAGGTTCATACTTATGACAACTTCATGGACTAGGGCCCTATAAAATAGAGCGCGCCCACACGGAATCACGAAATACAGACATTAAACCGAAATTCAACCATATTCAAAAATGCCTTGAACTAAGGCGGAAATCAACTCAATCCCTTCAACTTGTTAGAAAATCCATTCATTTGCCCAAGTGAATCATAAGACATGAACAAAATGCATCAGTGATTTGTATTTCCACGCAACTTTCAGAAACTGAATAGGACTGCCCAGTTTCCGTGCGCATGCGTGCGGAGCGCGCACATGTCTACACTTTGTTAGCGATGAGGCTAATGATAACCTTCTTGTGGTAGAGAAGGAAAGGCTTCCCACAAAAACCTTCTCAATCAAATGTTAACTGCAAAGTAGCTTATGCCAGCCTGGCAGAATTATATCATGATTATTTGCATCAATACAGTGGCCATTTGTTTTGCAAACTCCGCAATCACATGAGCGCTACAGTAACACCGTTTAACCAAACAAAGGTCTCTTCCTGGCGCACCCTTGCCTAAAAAAGGGTAACTACACCCCAAAATCGATATGTCTTCTTTTTTTCCAGACCTCAAAAGTGGTTTCCTGCTAGGGTTTTTAATGTTGCCGTGGACATAGAACATCTAATCATGTTATATTTCTATTAAAAATGTGTACTTTTGAGAGCGAAAACCTGCAGAAGCAGGGACAAACGGTCAACGGGGAATAGGGGGAATTATTATAAAAATAAATGGGGGGGGGGGGGGGGGGGCAATCAGTCAAAACATTGAAGGGGATTTTACAGGGCCCTAATGGACTACAGACATTGACAGTCTCCTAGCCTAAAAACAAATGCTGAATGCACTGCCTAGATTTTTGGAGGTAAACGCATTGTCCATTATTTGATTTGATCAGGGCAGGGAAGCACTAACAAACTGCATTTAGTCCAATAAAAAGACACAACATTATTAGGGTGATAAATAAACGGGAGTTGCTCCACGCATGACACAAGAGAACCCTCTGCTGGAGCAAAATGCTTACAGCACCTGGTATTCCCAGGCGGTCTCCCATCCAAGTACTAACCAGGCCCGACCCTGCTTAGCTTCCGAGATCGGACGAGATCGGGCGTATTCAGGCTGGTATGGCCGTAAGCGAAAGGCAATCTCTTGGTACACTATATAAAGTCAACGTGTCGCTTACTCTTAGGGGGCAGAGAAATGTCCACCTTGTGACACACACTGAAAAGCTCAAACCTTGCTTGCATTTCCAGACCATATATTTCACTCTTGTGGGGGGGAAAAAGAGGGAATATCCTAGGTTCATACTTATGACAACTTCATGGACTAGGGCCCTATAAAATAGAGCGCGCCCACACGGAATCACGAAATACAAACATTAAACCGAAATTCAACCATATTCAAAAATGCCTTGAACTAAGGCGGAAATCAACTCAATCCCTTCAACTTGTTAGAAAATCCATTCATTTGCCCAAGTGAATCATAAGACATGAACAAAATGCATCAGTGATTTGTATTTCCACGCAACTTTCAGAAACTGAATAGGACTGCCCAGTTTCCGTGCGCATGCGTGCGGAGCGCGCACATGTCTACACTTTGTGTAGCCGTTAGCGATGAGGCTAATGATAACCTTCTTGTGGTAGAGAAGGAAAGGCTTCCCACAAAAACCTTCTCAATCAAATGTTAACTGCAAAGTAGCTTATGCCAGCCTGGCAGAATTATATCATGATTATTTGCATCAATACAGTGGCCATTTGTTTTGCAAACTCCGCAAACACATGAGCGCTACAGTAACACCGTTTAACCAAACAAAGGTCTCTTCCTGGCGCACCCTTGCCTAAAAAAGGGTAACTACACCCCAAAATCGATATGTCTTCTTTTTTTCCAGACCTCAAAAGTGGTTTCCTGCTAGGGTTTTTAATGTTGCCGTGGACATAGAACATCTAATCATGTTATATTTCTATTAAAAAGGTGTACTTTTGAGAGCGAAAACCTGCAGAAGCAGGGACAAACGGTCAACGGGGAATAGGGGGAATTATTATAAAAATAAATGGGGGGGGGGGGGGGGGGGGGCAATCAGTCAAAACATTGAAGGGGATTTTACAGGGCCCTAATGGACTACAGACATTGACAGTCTCCTAGCCTAAAAACAAATGCTGAATGCACTGCCTAGATTTTTGGAGGTAAACGCATTGTCCATTATTTGATTTGATCAGGGCAGGGAAGCACTAACAAACTGCATTTAGTCCAATAAAAAGACACAACATTATTAGGGTGATAAATAAACGGGAGTTGCTCCACGCATGACACAAGAGAACCCTCTGCAGGAGCAAAATGCTTACAGCACCTGGTATTCCCAGGCGGTCTCCCATCCAAGTACTAACCAGGCCCGACCCTGCTTAGCTTCCGAGATCGGACGAGATCGGGCGTATTCAGGCTGGTATGGCCGTAAGCGAAAGGCAATCTCTTGGTACACTATATAAAGTCAACGTGTCGCTTACTCTTAGGGGGCAGAGAAATGTCCACCTTGTGACACACACTGAAAAGCTCAAACCTTGCTTGCATTTCCAGACCATATATTTCACTCTTGTGGGGGGGAAAAAGAGGGAATATCCTAGGTTCATACTTATGACAACTTCATGGACTAGGGCCCTATAAAATAGAGCGCGCCCACACGGAATCACGAAATACAGACATTAAACCGAAATTCAACCATATTCAAAAATGCCTTGAACTAAGGCGGAAATCAACTCAAGCCCTTCAACTTGTTAGAAAATCCATTCATTTGCCCAAGTGAATCATAAGACATGAACAAAATGCATCAGTGATTTGTATTTCCACGCAACTTTCAGAAACTGAATAGGACTGCCCAGTTTCCGTGCGCATGCGTGCGGAGCGCACATGTCTACACTTTGTTAGCGATGAGGCTAATGATAACCTTCTTGTGGTAGAGAAGGAAAGGCTTCCCACAAAAACCTTCTCAATCAAATGTTAACTGCAAAGTAGCTTATGTCAGCCTGGCAGAATTATATCATGATTATTTGCATCAATACAGTGGCCATTTGTTTTGCAAACTCCGCAATCACATGAGCGCTACAGTAACACCGTTTAACCAAACAAAGGTCTCTTCCTGGCGCACCCTTGCCTAAAAAAGGGTAACTACACCCCAAAATCGATATGTCTTCTTTTTTCCAGACCTCAAAAGTGGTTTCCTGCTAGGGTTTTTAATGTTGCCGTGGACATAGAACATCTAATCATGTTATATTTCTATTAAAAATGTGTACTTTTGAGAGCGAAAACCTGCAGAAGCAGGGACAAACGGTCAACGGGGAATAGGGGGAATTATTATAAAAATAAATGGGGGGGGGGGGGGGGCAATCAGTCAAAACATTGAAGGGGATTTTACAGGGCCCTAATGGACTACAGACATTGACAGTCTCCTAGCCTAAAAACAAATGCTGAATGCACTGCCTAGATTTTTGGAGGTAAACGCATTGTCCATTATTTGATTTGATCAGGGCAGGGAAGCACTAACAAACTGCATTTAGTCCAATAAAAAGACACAACATTATTAGGGTGATAAATAAACGGGAGTTGCTCCACGCATGACACAAGAGAACCCTCTGCTGGAGCAAAATGCTTACAGCACCTGGTATTCCCAGGCGGTCTCCCATCCAAGTACTAACCAGGCCCGACCCTGCTTAGCTTCCGAGATCGGACGAGATCGGGCGTATTCAGGCTGGTATGGCCGTAAGCGAAAGGCAATCTCTTGGTACACTATATAAGTCAACGTGTCGCTTACTCTTAGGGGGCAGAGAAATGTCCACCTTGTGACACACACTGAAAAGCTCAAACCTTGCTTGCATTTCCAGACCATATATTTCACTCTTGTGGGGGGGAAAAAGAGGGAATAATCCTAGGTTCATACTTATGACAACTTCAATGGACTAGGGCCCTATAAAATAGAGCGCGCCCACACGGAATCACGAAATACAAACATTAAACCGAAATTCAACCATATTCAAAAATGCCTTGAACTAAGGCGGAAATCAACTCAATCCCTTCAACTTGTTAGAAAATCCATTCATTTGCCCAAGTGAATCATAAGACATGAACAAAATGCATCAGTGATTTGTATTTCCACGCAACTTTCAGAAACTGAATAGGACTGCCCAGTTTCCGTGCGCATGCGTGCGGAGCGCGCACATGTCTACACTTTGTGTAGCCGTTAGCGGATTGAGGCTAATGATAACCTTCTTGTGGTAGAGAAGGAAGGCTTCCCACAAAAACCTTCTCAATCAATGTTAACTGCAAAGTAGCTTATGCCAGCCTGGCAGAATTATATCATGATTATTTGCATCAATACAGTGGCCATTTGTTTTGCAAACTCCGCACACCATGAGCGCTACAGTAACACCGTTTAACCAAACAAAGGTCTCTCCTGGCGCCCCTTGCCTAAAAAAGGGTAACCACCCAAAATCGATATGTCTTCTTTTTTTCCAGACCTCAAAAGTGGTTCCTGCTAGGGTTTTTAATGTTGCCGTGGACATAGAACATCTAATCATGTTATATTTCTATTAAAAAGGTGTACTTTTGAGAGCGAAAACCTGCAGAAGCAGGGACAAACGGTCAACGGGGAATAGGGGGATTATTATAAAAATAAAGGGGGGGGGGGGGGGGGCAATCAGTCAAAACATTGAAGGGGATTTACAGGGCCCTAATGGACTACAGACTTGAAGTCTCCTAGCCTAAAACAAATGCTGAATGCACTGCCTAGATTTTTGGAGGTAACGCATTGTCCATTATTTGATTTGATCAGGCAGGGAAGCACTAACAAACTGCATTTAGTCCAATAAAAGACACAACATTATTAGGGTGATAAATAAACGAGGTTGCTCCACGCATGACACAAGAGAACCCTCTGCTGGAGCACAATTGCTTACAGCACCTGTTACCCCGGTCCCTCCCCTCCACGTACTAACCAGGCCCGACCCGTGCTTAGCTTCCGATATCGCCGGATCGGGCGTATTCAGGCTGGTATGGCCGTAAGCGAGGCAATCTCTTGGTACACTATATAAAGTCAACGTGTCGCTTACTCTTAGGGGCAGAGAAATGTCCACCTTGTTGACACACACTGAAAAGCTCAAACCTTGC
>NW_022264600.1:0-26228 GCF_002021735.2 Oncorhynchus kisutch
GAACACTGGAAGTTTTCAGCAAGTTGCAACATTGAAATGCAGAAATAAGCACTTTTCCATAAACAAGCTCTAAATCATGTTTGAGCACTCTGATGAAAAATGTTTTGTGATGTTTATTCGAGATGTTATGAACACTGTGGACAGTTTTCAGCAAGTTGCAACATTGAAATGCAGAAATAAGCACTTTTCCATAAACAAGCTCTAAATCATGTTTGATGCACTCTGGAAAACAATTTTGCTGTGATGTCTAGTTAGATAATATGAAACACGTGGACATTTTCAGCAAGTTGCAACATTGAAATGCAGAAATAAGCACTTTCCATAAACAAGCTCTAAATCATGTTTGAGCACTCTGGATGTCCATTTTTTGTGATGTTTAGTTGAGATGATATGAACACTGTGACAGTTTTCAGCAAGTTGCAACATTGAAATAGAAATAAGCACTTTTCCATAAACAAGCTCTAAATCATGTTTGATGCACTCTGAAAAATGTTTTAGCATGATGTCGATGAGATGATGAACACTGTGGACATTTTCAGCAAGTTGAACATTGAAATGCAGAAATAAGCACTTTTCCATAAACAAGCTCTAAATCATGTTTGATGCACTCTGGATGTCCAATTTTTGCTGTGCTGTGTAGTTGAGATTAAATGAACACCGTGGATAGTTTTCAGCAAGTTGCAACATTGAAATGCAGAAATAAGCACTTTTCATAAACAAGCTCTAAATCATGTTTGATGCACTCTGGATGTCCAATTTTAGCTGTGCTGTGTCTAGTTGAGATTAAATGAACACCGTGGATGTTTTCAGCTAGTTGCAACATTGAAATGCAGAAATAAGCACTTTTCCATAAACAAGCTCTAAATCATGTTTGAAGCACTCTGGATGAAAAATGTTTTTGTTATGTTTATTCGAGATGTTATGAAAACACTGTTGACTGTTTTCAGCAAGTTACAACATTGAAATGCAGAAATAAGCACTTTTCCATAAACAAGCTCTAAATCATGTTTGAAGCACTCTGGATGAAAAATGTTTTGTTGTTTATTCGAGATGTTATGAAAAACACTGTTGACTGTTTTCAGCAAGCAACATTGAAATGCAGAAATAAGCACTTTTCCATAAACAAGCTCTAAATCATGTTTGATGCACTCTGGATGTCCAATTTTTGCTGTGCTGTGTTAGTTGAGATTAAATGAAACACCGTGGATAGTTTTCAGCTAGTTGCAACATTGAAATGCAGAAATAAGCACTTTTCCATAAACAAGCTCTAAATCATGTTTGAAGCACTCTGGATGAAAAATGTTTGTTATGTTTATTCGAGATGTTATGAAAAACACTGTGACTGTTTTCAGCAAGTTACAACATTGAAATGCAGAAATAAGCACTTTTCCATAAACAAGCTCTAAATCATGTTGATGCACTCTGGATGTCCAATTTTGCTGGCTGTGTCTAGTTGAGATAAATGAACACCGTGGATAGTTTTCAGCTAGTTGCAACATTGAAATGCAGAAATAAGCACTTTTCCATAAACAAGCTCTAAATCATGTTTGAAGCACTCTGGATGAAAAATGTTTTTGTTTGTTTATTCGAGATGTTATGAAAACACTGTAGACTGTTTTCAGCAAGTTACAACATTGAAATGCAGAAATAAGCACTTTTCCATAAACAAGCTCTAAATCATGTTTGATGCACTCTGGATGTCCAATTTTGCTGTGCTGTGTCTGTTGAGATTAATGAAATACACGTGGATAGTTTCAGCTAGTTGCAACATTGAAATGCAGAAATAAGCACTTTTCCATAAACAAGCTCTAAATCATGTTTGAAGCACTCTGGATGTCCAATTTGCTGTGCTGTGTTTATTGAGATAAATGAACAACGTGGAAGTTTTCAGCAAGTTGCAACATTGAAATGCAGAAATAAGCACTTTTCCATAAACAAGCTCTAAATCATGTTTGATGCACTCTGGATGTCCAATTTTTGCTGTGCTGTGTCTAGTTGAGATTAAATGAAACCGTGGATGTTTTCAGCTAGTTGCAACATTGAAATGCAGAAATAAGCACTTTTCCATAAACAAGCTCTAAATCATGTTTGAAGCACTCTGGATGAAAAATGTTTTGTGATGTTTATTCGAGCTCTAAATCATTTGAAGCATCTGGATGAAAAATGTTTTTGTTATGTTTATTCGAGATGTTATGAAAACACTGTGACTGTTTTCAGCAAGTTACAACATTGAAATGCAGAAATAAGCACTTTTCCATAAACAAGCTCTAAATCATGTTTGATGCACTCTGGATGTCCAATTTTGCTGTGCTGTGTCTAGTTGAGATTAAATGAACACCGTGGATAGTTTTCAGCAAGTTACAACATTGAAATGCAGAAATAAGCACTTTTCCATAAACAAGCTCTAAATCATGTTTGATGCACTCTGGATGTCCAATTTTTGCTGTGCTGTGTCTAGTTGAGATTAAATGAACACCGTGGATAGTTTTCAGCAAGTTGCAACATTGAAATGCAGAAATAAGCACTTTTCCATAAACAAGCTCTAAATCATGTTTGAAGCACTCTGGATGAAAAATGTTTTTGTTATGTTTATTCGAGATGTTATGAAAACACTGTAGACTGTTTTCAGCAAGTTACAACATTGAAATGCAGAAATAAGCACTTTTCCATAAACAAGCTCTAAATCATGTTTGATGCACTCTGGATGTCCAATTTTTGCTGTGCTGTGTCTAGTTGAGATAAATGAACACCGTGGATAGTTTTCAGCTAGTTGCAACATTGAAATGCAGAAATAAGCACTTTTCCATAAACAAGCTCTAAATCATGTTTGAAGCACTCTGGATGAAAAATGTTTTGTTATGTTATTCGAGATGTTATGAAAACACTGTGGACTGTTTTCAGCAAGTTACAACATTGAAATGCAGAAATAAGCACTTTTCCATAAACAAGCTCTAAATCATGTTTGATGCACTCTGGATGTCCAATTTTTGCTGTGCTGTGTCTAGTTGAGATTAAATGAACACCGTGGAGTTTTCAGCAAGTTGCAACATTGAAATGCAGAAATAAGCACTTTTCCATAAACAAGCTCTAAATCATGTTTGAAGCACTCTGGATGAAAAATGTTTTTGTTATGTTTATTCGAGATGTTATGAACACTGTAGACTGTTTTCAGCAAGTTACAACATTGAAATGCAGAAATAAGCACTTTTCCATAAACAAGCTCTAAATCATGTTTGATGCACTCTGGATGTCCAATTTTTGCTGTGCTGTGTCTAGTTGAGATAAATGAACACCGTGGATAGTTTTCAGCAAGTTGCAACATTGAAATGCAGAAATAAGCACTTTTCCATAAACAAGCTCTAAATCATGTTTGAAGCACTCTGGATGAAAAATGTTTTTGTTATGTTTATTCGAGATGTTATGAAAACACTGTTGACTGTTTTCAGCAAGTTACAACATTGAAATGCAGAAATAAGCACTTTTCCATAAACAAGCTCTAAATCATGTTTGATGCACTCTGGATGTCCAATTTTTGCTGTGCTGTGTCTAGTTGAGATTAAATGAACACCGTGGATAGTTTTCAGCTAGTTGCAACATTGAAATGCAGAAATAAGCACTTTTCCATAAACAAGCTCTAAATCATGTTTGAAGCACTCTGGATGAAAAATGTTTTTGTGATGTTTATTCGAGATCTAAATCATGTTTGAAGCACTCTGGATGAAAAATGTTTTGTTATGTTTATTCGAGATGTTATGAAAACACTGTAGACTGTTTTCAGCAAGTTACAACATTGAAATGCAGAAATAAGCACTTTTCCATAAACAAGCTCTAAATCATGTTTGATGCACTCTGGATGTCCAATTTTTGCTGTGCTGTGTCTAGTTGAGATTAAATGAACACCGTGGATAGTTTTCAGCAAGTTGCAACATTGAAATGCAGAAATAAGCACTTTTCCATAAACAAGCTCTAAATCATGTTTGAAGCACTCTGGATGAAAAATGTTTTTGTTATGTTTATTCGAGATGTTATGAAAACACTGTAGACTGTTTTCAGCAAGTTACAACATTGAAATGCAGAAATAAGCACTTTTCCATAAACAAGCTCTAAATCATGTTTGATGCACTCTGGATGTCCAATTTTGCTGTGCTGTGTCTAGTTGAGATTAAATGAACACCGTGGATAGTTTTCAGCAAGTTGCAACATTGAAATGCAGAAATAAGCACTTTTCCATAAACAAGCTCTAAATCATGTTTGAAGCACTCTGGATGAAAAATGTTTTTGTTATGTTTATTCGAGATGTTATGAAAACACTGTTGACTGTTTTCAGCAAGTTACAACATTGAAATGCAGAAATAAGCACTTTTCCATAAACAAGCTCTAAATCATGTTTGATGCACTCTGGATGTCCAATTTTGCTGTGCTGTGTCTAGTTGAGATTAAATGAACACCGTGGATAGTTTTCAGCTAGTTGCAACATTGAAATGCAGAAATAAGCACTTTTCCATAAACAAGCTCTAAATCATGTTTGAAGCACTCTGGATGAAAAATGTTTTTGTTATGTTTATTCGAGATGTTATGAAAACACTGTTGACTGTTTTCAGCAAGTTACAACATTGAAATGCAGAAATAAGCACTTTTCCATAAACAAGCTCTAAATCATGTTTGATGCACTCTGGATGTCCAATTTTGCTGTGCTGTGTCTAGTTGAGATTAAATGAACACCGTGGATAGTTTTCAGCAAGTTGCAACATTGAAATGCAGAAATAAGCACTTTTCCATAAACAAGCTCTAAATCATGTTTGATGCACTCTGGATGTCCAATTTTTGCTGTGCTGTGTCTAGTTGAGATGAAATGAACACCGTGGACAGTTTTCAGCAAGTTGCAACATTGAAATGCAGAAATAAGCACTTTTCCATAAACAAGCTCTAAATCATGTTTGAAGCACTCTGGATGAAAAATGTTTTTGTGATGTTTATTCGAGCTCTAAATCATGTTTGAAGCACTGGATGAAAAATGTTTTTGTTATGTTTATTCGAGATGTTATGAAAACACTGTTGACTGTTTTCAGCAAGTTACAACATTGAAATGCAGAAATAAGCACTTTTCCATAAACAAGCTCTAAATCATGTTTGATGCACTCTGGATGTCCAATTTTTGCTGTGCTGTGTCTAGTTGAGATTAAATGAACACCGTGGATAGTTTTCAGCAAGTTGCAACATTGAAATGCAGAAATAAGCACTTTTCCATAAACAAGCTCTAAATCATGTTTGATGCACTCTGGATGTCCAATTTTTGCTGTGCTGTGTCTAGTTGAGATTAAATGAACACCGTGGATAGTTTTCAGCAAGTTGCAACATTGAAATGCAGAAATAAGCACTTTTCCATAAACAAGCTCTAAATCATGTTTGAAGCACTCTGGATGAAAAATGTTTTTGTTATGTTTATTCGAGATGTTATGAAAACACTGTTGACTGTTTTCAGCAAGTTACAACATTGAAATGCAGAAATAAGCACTTTTCCATAAACAAGCTCTAAATCATGTTTGATGCACTCTGGATGTCCAATTTTTGCTGTGCTGTGTCTAGTTGAGATTAAATGAACACCGTGGATAGTTTTCAGCAAGTTGCAACATTGAAATGCAGAAATAAGCACTTTTCCATAAACAAGCTCTAAATCATGTTTGAAGCACTCTGGATGAAAAATGTTTTTGTTATGTTTATTCGAGATGTTATGAAAACACTGTAGACTGTTTTCAGCAAGTTACAACATTGAAATGCAGAAATAAGCACTTTTCCATAAACAAGCTCTAAATCATGTTTGATGCACTCTGGATGTCCAATTTTAGCTGTGCTGTGTCTAGTTGAGATTAAATGAACACCGTGGATAGTTTTCAGCTAGTTGCAACATTGAAATGCAGAAATAAGCACTTTTCCATAAACAAGCTCTAAATCATGTTTGAAGCACTCTGGATGAAAAATGTTTTTGTTATGTTTATTCGAGATGTTATGAAAACACTGTAGACTGTTTTCAGCAAGTTACAACATTGAAATGCAGAAATAAGCACTTTTCCATAAACAAGCTCTAAATCATGTTTGATGCACTCTGGATGTCCAATTTTTGCTGTGCTGTGTCTAGTTGAGATTAAATGAACACCGTGGATAGTTTTCAGCTAGTTGCAACATTGAAATGCAGAAATAAGCACTTTTCCATAAACAAGCTCTAAATCATGTTTGAAGCACTCTGGATGAAAAATGTTTTTGTGATGTTTATTCGAGCTCTAAATCATGTTTGAAGCACTCTGGATGAAAAATGTTTTTGTTATGTTTATTCGAGATGTTATGAAAACACTGTTGACTGTTTTCAGCAAGTTACAACATTGAAATGCAGAAATAAGCACTTTTCCATAAACAAGCTCTAAATCATGTTTGATGCACTCTGGATGTCCAATTTTTGCTGTGCTGTGTCTAGTTGAGATTAAATGAACACCGTGGATAGTTTTCAGCAAGTTGCAACATTGAAATGCAGAAATAAGCACTTTTCCATAAACAAGCTCTAAATCATGTTTGAAGCACTCTGGATGAAAAATGTTTTTGTTATGTTTATTCGAGATGTTATGAAAACACTGTAGACTGTTTTCAGCAAGTTACAACATTGAAATGCAGAAATAAGCACTTTTCCATAAACAAGCTCTAAATCATGTTTGATGCACTCTGGATGTCCAATTTTTGCTGTGCTGTGTCTAGTTGAGATTAAATGAACACCGTGGATAGTTTTCAGCAAGTTGCAACATTGAAATGCAGAAATAAGCACTTTTCCATAAACAAGCTCTAAATCATGTTTGAAGCACTCTGGATGAAAAATGTTTTTGTTATGTTTATTCGAGATGTTATGAAAACACTGTTGACTGTTTTCAGCAAGTTACAACATTGAAATGCAGAAATAAGCACTTTTCCATAAACAAGCTCTAAATCATGTTTGATGCACTCTGGATGTCCAATTTTTGCTGTGCTGTGTCTAGTTGAGATTAAATGAACACCGTGGATAGTTTTCAGCTAGTTGCAACATTGAAATGCAGAAATAAGCACTTTTCCATAAACAAGCTCTAAATCATGTTTGAAGCACTCTGGATGAAAAATGTTTTTGTTATGTTTATTCGAGATGTTATGAAAACACTGTTGACTGTTTTCAGCAAGTTACAACATTGAAATGCAGAAATAAGCACTTTTCCATAAACAAGCTCTAAATCATGTTTGATGCACTCTGGATGTCCAATTTTTGCTGTGCTGTGTCTAGTTGAGATTAAATGAACACCGTGGATAGTTTTCAGCAAGTTGCAACATTGAAATGCAGAAATAAGCACTTTTCCATAAACAAGCTCTAAATCATGTTTGATGCACTCTGGATGTCCAATTTTTTGCTGCACTGTGTCTAGGTTGAGATGAAATGAACGCCGTGGACAGTTTTCAGCAAGTTGCAACATTGAAATGCAGAAATAAGCACTTTTCCATAAACAAGCTCTAAATCATGTTTGAAGCACTCTGGATGAAAAATGTTTTTGTGATGTTTATTCGAGCTCTAAATCATGTTTGAAGCACTCTGGATGAAAAATGTTTTTGTTATGTTTATTCGAGATGTTATGAAAACACTGTGACTGTTTTCAGCAAGTTACAACATTGAAATGCAGAAATAAGCACTTTTCCATAAACAAGCTCTAAATCATGTTTGATGCACTCTGGATGTCCAATTTTGCTGTGCTGTGTCTAGTTGAGATTAAATGAACACCGTGGATAGTTTTCAGCAAGTTGCAACATTGAAATGCAGAAATAAGCACTTTTCCATAAACAAGCTCTAAATCATGTTTGATGCACTCTGGATGTCCAATTTTGCTGTGCTGTGTCTAGTTGAGATTAAATGAACACCGTGGATGTTTTCAGCAAGTTGCAACATTGAAATGCAGAAATAAGCACTTTTCCATAAACAAGCTCTAAATCATGTTTGAAGCACTCTGGATGAAAAATGTTTTTGTTATGTTTATTCGAGATGTTATGAAAACACTGTGACTGTTTTCAGCAAGTTACAACATTGAAATGCAGAAATAAGCACTTTTCCATAAACAAGCTCTAAATCATGTTTGAAGCACTCTGGATGAAAAATGTTTGTTATGTTTATTCGAGATGTTATGAAAACACTGTGGACTGTTTTCTGCAAGTTACAACATTGAAATGCAGAAATAAGCACTTTTCCATAAACAAGCTCTAAATCATGTTTGAAGCACTCTGGATGAAAAATGTTTTTGTGATGTTTATTCGAGATGTTATGAAAACACTGTAGACTGTTTTCAGCAAGTTACAACATTGAAATGCAGAAATAAGCACTTTTCCATAAACAAGCTCTAAATCATGTTTGATGCACTCTGGATGTCCAATTTTTGCTGTGCTGTGTCTAGTTGAGATTAAATGAACACCGTGGATAGTTTTCAGCAAGTTGCAACATTGAAATGCAGAAATAAGCACTTTTCCATAAACAAGCTCTAAATCATGTTTGAAGCACTCTGGATGAAAAATGTTTTTGTTATGTTTATTCGAGATGTTATGAAAACACTGTTGACAGTTTTCAGCAAGTTGCAACATTGAAATGCAGAAATAAGCACTTTTCCATAAACAAGCTCTAAATCATGTTTGAAGCACTCTGGATGAAAAATGTTTTTGTTATGTTTATTCGAGATGTTATGAAAACACTGTTGACTGTTTTCAGCAAGTTACAACATTGAAATGCAGAAATAAGCACTTTTCCATAAACAAGCTCTAAATCATGTTTGATGCACTCTGGATGTCCAATTTTTGCTGTGCTGTGTCTAGTTGAGATTAAATGAACACCGTGGACAGTTTTCAGCAAGTTGCAACATTGAAATGCAGAAATAAGCACTTTTCCATAAACAAGCTCTAAATCATGTTTGAAGCACTCTGGATGAAAAATGTTTTTGTGATGTTTATTCGAGATATAAAATGATGTTTGAAGCACTTGAATGAAAAAATGCACTTTTATAAACAAGCTCTAAATCATGTTTGAAGCACTCTGGATGAAAAATGTTTTTGTGTGTTTATTCGAGATGTTATGAAAACACTGTGGACTGTTTTCAGCAAGTTACAACATTGAAATGCAGAAATAAGCACTTTTCCATAAACAAGCTCTAAATCATGTTTGAAGCACTCTGGATGAAAAATGTTTTGTTATGTTTATTCGAGATGTTATGAAAACACTGTTGACTGTTTTCAGCAAGTTACAACATTGAAATGCAGAAATAAGCACTTTTCCATAAACAAGCTCTAAATCATGTTTGAAGCACTCTGGATGAAAAATGTTTTTGTGATGTTTATTCGAGATGTTATGAAAACACTGTGGACTGTTTTCAGCAAGTTACAACATTGAAATGCAGAAATAAGCACTTTTCCATAAACAAGCTCTAAATCATGTTTGAAGCACTCTGGATGAAAAATGTTTTTGTGATGTTTATTCGAGATGTTATGAAAACACTGTAGACTGTTTTCAGCAAGTTACAACATTGAAATGCAGAAATAAGCACTTTTCCATAAACAAGCTCTAAATCATGTTTGATGCACTCTGGATGTCCAATTTTAGCTGTTCTGTGTCTAGTTGAGATTAAATGAACACCGTGGATAGTTTTCAGCTAGTTGCAACAATTGAATGCAGAAATAAGCACTTTCCATAAACAAGCTCTAATCATGTTTGAAGCACTATGGATGAAAAATGTTTTGTGATGTTTATTCGAGATGTTATGAAAACACTGTTGACTGTTTTCAGCAAGTTACAACATTGAAATGCAGAAATAAGCACTTTTCCATAAACAAGCTCTAAATCATGTTTGATGCACTCTGGATGTCCAATTTTAGCTGTGCTGTGTCTGTCTAGTTGAGATTAAATGAACACCGTGGATGGTTTTTCAGCTAGTTGCAACATTGAAATGCAGAAATAAGCACTTTTCCATAAACAAGCTCTAAATCATGTTTGAAGCACTCTGGATGAAAAATGTTTTGTTATGTTTATTCGAGATGTTATGAAAACACTGTTGACTGTTTTCAGCAAGTTACAACATTGAAATGCAGAAATAAGCACTTTTCCATAAACAAGCTCTAAAACATGTTTGATGCACTCTGGATGTCCAATTTTTGCTGTGCTGTGTCTAGTTGAGATTAAATGAACACCGTGGATAGTTTTCAGCTAGTTGCAACATTGAAATGCAGAAATAAGCACTTTTCCATAAACAAGCTCTAAATCATGTTTGAAGCACTCTGGATGAAAATGTTTTTGTTATGTTTATTCGAGATGTTATGAAACACTGTAGACTGTTTTCAGCAAGTTACAACATTGAAATGCAGAAATAAGCACTTTTCCATAAACAAGCTCTAAATCATGTTTGATGCACTCTGGATGTCCAATTTTAGCTGTGCTGTGTCTAGTTGAGATTAAATGAACACCGTGGATAGTTTTCAGCTAGTTGCAACATTGAAATGCAGGAATAAGCACTTTTCCATAAACAAGCTCTAAATCATGTTTGATGCACTCTGGATGTCCAATTTTTGCTGTGCTGTGTCTAGTTGAGATTAAATGAACACCGTGGATAGTTTTCAGCTAGTTGCAACATTGAAATGCAGAAATAAGTACTTTTCCATAAACAAGCTCTAAATCATGTTTGAAGCACTCTGGATGAAAAATGTTTTTGTGATGTTTATTCGAGCTCTAAATCATGTTTGAAGCACTCTGGATGAAAAATGTTTTTGTTATGTTTATTCGAGATGTTATGAAAACACTGTTGACTGTTTTCAGCAAGTTACAACATTGAAATGCAGAAATAAGCACTTTTCCATAAACAAGCTCTAAATCATGTTTGAAGCACTCTGGATGAAAAATGTTTTTGTTATGTTTATTCGAGATGTTATGAAAACACTGTTGACTGTTTTCAGCAAGTTACAACATTGAAATGCAGAAATAGCACTTTTCCATAAACAAGCTCTAAACATGTTTGATGCACTCTGGATGTCCAATTTTTGCTGTGCTGTGTCTAGTTGAGATTAAATGAACACCGTGGATAGTTTTCAGCTAGTTGCAAACATTGAAATGCAGAAATAAGCACTTTTTCCATAAACAAGCTCTAAATCATGTTTGAAGCACTCTGGATGAAAATGTTTTTGTTATGTTTATTCGAGATGTTATGAAAACACTGTAACTGTTTCAGCAAGTTACAACATTGAAATGCAGAAATAAGCACTTTTCCATAAACAAGCTCTAAATCATGTTTGATGCACTCTGGATGTCCAATTTTAGCTGTGCTGTGTCGAGTTGAGATTAAATGAACACCGTGGATAGTTTTCAGCTAGTTGCAACATTGAAATGGCAGGAATAAGCACTTTTCCATAAACAAGCTCTAAATCATGTTTGATGCACTCTGGATGTCCAATTTTTGCTGTGCGTGTGTCTAGTTGAGATTAAATGAACACCGTGGATAGTTTTCAGCTAGTTGCAACATTGAAATGCAGAAATAAGTACTTTTCCATAAACAAGCTCTAAATCATTTTGAAGCACTCTGGATGAAAAATGTTTTTGTGATGTTTAATTCGAGCTCTAAATCATGTTTGAAGCACTCTGGATGAAAAATGTTTTTGTTATGTTTATTCGAGATGTTATAAAACACTGTTGACTGTTTTCAAGCAAGTTACAACATTGAAATGCAGAAATAAGCACTTTTCCATAAACAAGCTCTAAATCATGTTTGAAGCACTCTGGATGAAAAAATGTTTTTGTTATGTTTATTCGAGATGTTATGAAAACACTGTTGACTGTTTTCAGCAAGTTACAACATTGAAATGCAGAAATAAGCACTTTTCCATAAACAAGCTCTAAAACATGTTTGATGCACTCTGGATGTCCAATTTTTGCTGTGCTGTGTCTAGTTGAGATTAAATGAACACCGTGGATAGTTTTCAGCTAGTTGCAACATTGAAATGCAGAAATAAGCACTTTTCCATAAACAAGCTCTAAATCATGTTTGAAGCACTCTGGATGAAAATGTTTTGTTATGTTTATTCGAGATGTTATGAAAACACTGTTGACTGTTTTCAGCAAGTTACAACATTGAAATGCAGAAATAAGCACTTTTCCATAAACAAGCTCTAAATCATGTTTGATGCACTCTGGATGTGCAATTTTTGCTGCGCTGTGTCTAGGTTGAGATGAAATGAACACCGTGGACAGTTTTCAGCAAGTTGCAACATTGAAATGCAGAAATAAGCACTTTTCCATAAACAAGCTCTAAAACATGTTTAATGCACTCTGGATGTCCAATTTAGCTGTGCTGTGTCTAGTTGAGATTAAATGAACACCGTGGATGGTTTTCAGCTAGTTGCAACATTGAAATGCAGAAATAAGCACTTTTCCATAAACAAGCTCTAAATCATGTTTGAAGCACTCTGGATGAAAAATGTTTTTGTTGTGTTTATTCGAGATGTTATGAAAACACTGTAGACTGTTTTCAGCAAGTTACAACATTGAAATGCAGAAATAAGCACTTTTCCATAAACAAGCTCTAAATCATGTTTTGAAGCACTCTGGATGAAAATGTTTTTGTTATGTTTATTCGAGATGTTATGAAAACACTGTTGACTGTTTTCAGCAAGTTACAACATTGAAATGCAGAAATAAGCACTTTTCCATAAACAAGCTCTAAATCATGTTTGAAGCACTCTGGATGAAAAATGTTTTTGTTATGTTTATTCGAGATGTTATGAAAACACTGTTGACTGTTTTCAGCAAGTTACAACATTGAAATGCAGAAATAAGCACTTTTCCATAAACAAGCTCTAAATCATGTTTGAAGCACTCTGGATGAAAAATGTTTTGTGATGTTTATTCGAGATGTTATGAAAACACTGTAGACTGTTTTCAGCAAGTTACAACATTGAAATGCAGAAATAAGCACTTTTCCATAAACAAGCTCTAATCATGTTTGAAGCACTCTGGATGAAAAATGTTTTTGTTGTGTTTATTCGAGATGTTATGAAAACACTGTAGACTGTTTTCAGCAAGTTACAACATTGAAATGCAGAAGATAAGCACTTTTCCATAAACAAGCTCTAAATCATGTTGAAGCACTCTGGATGAAAATGTTTTTGTTATGTTTATTCGAGATGTTATGAAAACACTGTTGACTGTTTTCAGCAAGTTACAACATTGAAATGCAGAAATAAGCACTTTTCCATAAACAAGCTCTAAATCATGTTTGAAGCACTCTGGATGAAAAATGTTTTTGTTATGTTTATTCGAGATGTTATGAAAACACTGTTGACTGTTTTCAGCAAGTTACAACATTGAAATGCAGAAATAAGCACTTTTCCATAAACAAGCTCTAAATCATGTTTGATGCACTCTGGATGTGCAATTTTAGCTGTGCTGTGTCTAGTTGAGATTAAATGAACACCGTGGATGGTTTTCAGCTAGTTTGCAACATTGAAATGCAGAAATAAGCACTTTTCCATAAACAAGCTCTAAATCATGTTTGAAGCACTCTGGATGAAAAATTTTTTTGTTATGTTTATTCGAGATGTTATGAAACACTGTTGACTGTTTTCAGCAAGTTACAACATTGAAATGCAGAAATAAGCACTTTTTCCATAAACAAGCTCTAAATCATGTTTGAAGCACTCTGGATGAAAAATGTTTTTGTTGTGTTTATTCGAGATGTTATGAAAACACTGTAGACTGTTTTCAGGCAAGTTACAACATTGAAATGCAGAAATAAGCACTTTTCCATAAACAAGCTCTAAATCATGTTTGAAGCACTCTGGATGAAAAATGTTTTTGTTTGTTTATTCGAGATGTTATGAAAACACTGTAGACTGTTTTCAGCAAGTTACAACATTGAAATGCAGAAATAAGCACTTTTCCATAAACAAGCTCTAAATCATGTTTGAAGCACTCTGGATGAAAATGTTTTTGTTGTGTTTATTCGAGATGTTATGAAAACACTGTTGACTGTTTTCAGCAAGTTACAACATTGAAATGCAGAAATAAGCACTTTTCCATAAACAAGCTCTAAATCATGTTTGAAGCACTCTGGATGAAAAATGTTTTTGTTATGTTTATTCGAGATGTTATGAAAACACTGTTGACTGTTTTCAGCAAGTTACAACATTGAAATGCAGAAATAAGCACTTTTCCATAAACAAGCTCTAAATCATGTTTGATGCACTCTGGATGTGCAATTTTAGCTGTGCTGTGTCTAGTTGAGATTAAATGAACACCGTGGATGGTTTTCAGCTAGTTGCAACATTGAAATGCAGAAATAAGCACTTTCCATAAACAAGCTCTAAATCATGTTTGAAGCACTCTGGATGAAAAATGTTTTTGTTATGTTTATTCGAGATGTTATGAAAACACTGTTGACTGTTTTCAGCAAGTTACAACATTGAAATGCAGAAATAAGCACTTTTTCCATAAACAAGCTCTAAATCATGTTTGAAGCACTCTGGATGAAAAATGTTTTTGTTGTGTTTATTCGAGATGTTATGAAAACACTGTAGACTGTTTTCAGCAAGTTACAACATTGAAATGCAGAAATAAGCACTTTTCCATAAACAAGCTCTAAATCATGTTTGAAGCACTCTGGATGAAAATGTTTTTGTTATGTTTTATTCGAGATGTTATGAAAACACTGTTGACTGTTTTCAGCAAGTTACAACATTGAAATGCAGAAATAAGCACTTTTCCATAACAAGCTCTAAATCATGTTTGATGCACTCTGGATGTGCAATTTTAGCTGTGCTGTGTCTAGTTGAGATTAAATGAACACCGTGGATGGTTTTCAGCTAGTTGCAACATTGAAATGCAGAAATAAGCACTTTTCCATAAACAAGCTCTAAATCATGTTGAAGCACTCTGGATGAAAAATGTTTTTGTTATGTTTATTCGAGATGTTATGAAAACACTGTTGACTGTTTTCAGCAAGTTACAACATTGAAATGCAGAAATAAGCACTTTTTCCATAAACAAGCTCTAAATCATGTTTGAAGCACTCTGGATGAAAAATGTTTTGTTGTGTTTATTCGAGATGTTATGAAAACACTGTAGACTGTTTTCAGCAAGTTACAACATTGAAATGCAGAAATAAGCACTTTTCCATAAACAAGCTCTAAATCATGTTTGAAGCACTCTGGATGAAAATGTTTTTGTTATGTTTATTCGAGATGTTATGAAAACACTGTTGACTGTTTTCAGCAAGTTACAACATTGAAATGCAGAAATAAGCACTTTTCCATAAACAAGCTCTAAATCATGTTTGAAGCACTCTGGATGAAAAATGTTTTTGTATGTTTATTCGAGATGTTATGAAAACACTGTTGACTGTTTTCAGCAAGTTACAACATTGAAATGCAGAAATAAGCACTTTTCCATAAACAAGCTCTAAATCATGTTTGAAGCACTCTGGATGAAAAATGTTTTTGTGATGTTTATTCGAGATGTTATGAAAACACTGTAGACTGTTTTCAGCAAGTTACAACATTGAAATGCAGAAATAAGCACTTTCCATAAACAAGCTCTAAATCATGTTTGAAGCACTCTGGATGAAAATGTTTTTGTTATGTTTATTCGAGATGTTATGAAACACTGTTGACTGTTTTCAGCAAGTTACAACATTGAAATGCAGAAATAAGCACTTTTCCATAAACAAGCTCTAAATCATGTTTGAAGCACTCTGGATGAAAAATGTTTTTGTTATGTTTATTCGAGATGTTATGAAAACACTGTTGACTGTTTTCAGCAAGTTACACATTGAAATGCAGAAATAAGCACTTTTCCATAAACAAGCTCTAAATCATGTTTGATGCACTCTGGATGTGCAATTTTAGCTGTGCTGTGTCTAGTTGAGATTAAATGAACACCGTGGATGGTTTTCAGCTAGTTGCCAACATTGAAATGCAGAAATAAGCACTTTTCCATAAACAAGCTCTAAATCATGTTTGAAGCACTCTGGATGAAAAATGTTTTTGTTATGTTTATTCGAGATGTTATGAAAACACTGTTGACTGTTTTCAGCAAGTACAACATTGAAATGCAGAAATAAGCACTTTTCCATAAACAAGCTCTAAATCATGTTTGAAGCACTCTGGATGAAAAATGTTTTTGTTATGTTTATTCGAGATGTTATGAAAACACTGTTGACTGTTTTCAGCAAGTTACAACATTGAAATGCAGAAATAAGCACTTTTCCATAAACAAGCTCTAAATCATGTTTGAAGCACTCTGGATGAAAAATGTTTTTGTGATGTTTATTCGAGATGTTATGAAAACACTGTAGACTGTTTTCAGCAAGTTACAACATTGAAATGCAGAAATAAGCACTTTTCCATAAACAAGCTCTAAATCATGTTTGAAGCACTCTGGATGAAAAATGTTTTTGTTATGGTTATTCGAGATGTTATGAAAACACTGTAGACTGTTTTCAGCTAGTTGCAACATTGAAATGCAGGAATAAGCACTTTTCCATAAACAAGCTCTAAATCATGTTTGATGCACTCTGGATGTCCAATTTTTGCTGTGCTGTGTCTAGTTGAGATTAAATGAACACCGTGGATAGTTTTCAGCTAGTTGCAACATTGAAATGCAGAAATAAGCACTTTTCCATAAACAAGCTCTAAATCATGTTTGAAGCACTCTGGATGAAAAATGTTTTGTGATGTTTATTCGAGCTCTAAATCATGTTTGAAGCACTCTGGATGAAAAATGTTTTTTGTTATGTTTATTCGAGATGTTATGAAAACACTGTTGACTGTTTTCAGCAAGTTACAACATTGAAATGCAGAAATAAGCACTTTTCCATAAACAAGCTCTAAATCATGTTTGAAGCACTCTGGATGAAAAATGTTTTTGTTATGTTTATTCGAGATGTTATGAAAACACTGTTGACTGTTTTCAGCAAGTTACAACATTGAAATGCAGAAATAAGCACTTTTCCATAAACAAGCTCTAAAACATGTTTGATGCACTCTGGATGTCCATTTTTGCTGTGCTGTGTCTAGTTGAGATTAAATGAAACACCGTGGATAGTTTTCAGCTAGTTGCAACATTGAAATGCAGAAATAAGCACTTTTTCCATAAACAAGCTCTAAATCATGTTTGAAGCACTCTGGATGAAAAATGTTTTTGTGATGTTTATTCGAGCTCTAAATCATGTTTGAAGCACTCTGGATGAAAAATGTTTTTGTTATGTTTATTCGAGATGTTATGAAAACACTGTTGACTGTTTTCAGCAAGTTACAACATTGAAATGCAGAAATAAGCACTTTTCCATAAACAAGCTCTAAAATCATGTTTGAAGCACCTCTGGATGAAAAATGTTTTGTTATGTTTATTTCGAGATGTTATGAAACACTGTTGACTGTTTTCAGCAAGTTACAACATTGAAATGCAGAAATAGCACTTTTCCATAAACAAGCTCTAAATCATGTTTGATGCACTCTGGATGTGCAATTTTTTGCTGCGCTGTGTCTAGGTTGAGATGAAATGAACACCGTGGACAGTTTCAGCAAGTTGCAACATTGAAATGCAGAAATAAGCACTTTCCATAAACAAGCTCTAAAACATGTTTAATGCACTCTGGATGTCCAATTTTAGCTGTGCTGTGTCTAGTTGAGATTAAATGAACACCGTGGATGGTTTTCAGCTAGTTGACAACATTGAAATGCAGAAATAAGCACTTTTCCATAAACAAGCTCTAAATCATGTTTGAAGCACTCTGGATGAAAAATGTTTTTGTTATGTTTATTCGAGATGTTATGAAAACACTGTTGACTGTTTTCAGCAAGTTACAACATTGAATGCAGAAATAAGGCACTTTTCCATAAACAAGCTCTAAATCATGTTTGAAGCACTCTGGATGAAAAATGTTTTTGTTATGTTTATTCGAGATGTTATGAAAACACTGTTGACTGTTTTCAGCAAGTTACAACATTGAAATGCAGAAATAAGCACTTTCCATAAACAAGCTCTAAATCATGTTTGAAGCACTCTGGATGAAAAATGTTTTTGTGATGTTTATTCGAGATGTTATGAAAACACTGTAGACTGTTTTCAGCAGTTACAACATTGAAATGCAGAAAATAAAGCACTTTTCCATAAACAAGCTCTAAATCATGTTTGAAGCACTCTGGATGAAAAATGTTTTGGTTATGTTTATTCGAGATGTTATGAAAACACTGTAGACTGTTTTCAGCTAGTTGCAACATTGAATGCAGGAATAAGCACTTTTCCATAAACAAGCTCTAAATCATGTTTGATGCACTCTGGATGTCCAATTTTTGCTGTGCTGTGTCTAGTTGAGATTAAATGAACACCGTGGATAGTTTCAGCTAGTTGCAACATTGAAATGCAGAAATAAGCACTTTTCCTATAACAAGCTCTAAATCATGTTTGAAGCACTCTGGATGAAAAATGTTTTTGTGATGTTTATTCGAGCTCTAAATCATGTTTGAAGCAATCTGGATGAAAAATGTTTTTGTTATGTTTATTCGAGATGTTATGAAAACACTGTTGACTGTTTTCAGCAAGTTACAACATGAAATGCAGAAATAAGCACTTTTCCATAAACAAGCTCTAAAATCATGTTTGATGCACTCTGGATGTGCAATTTTTGCTGCGCTGTGTCTAGGTTGAGATGAAATGAACACCGTGGACAGTTTTCAGCAAGTTGCAACATTGAAATGCAGAAATAAGCACTTTTCCATAAACAAGCTCTAAAACATGTTTTAATGCACTCTGGATGTCTAATTTTTAGCTGTGCTGTGTCTAGTTGAGATTAAATGAACACCGTGGATGGTTTTCAGCTAGTTGCAACATTGAAATGCAGAAATAAGCACTTTCCATAAACAAGCTCTAAATCATGTTTGAAGCACTTCTGGATGAAAAATGTTTTTGTTATGTTTATTCGAGATGTTATGAAAACACTGTTGACTGTTTTCAGCAAGTTACAACATTGAAATGCAGAAATAAGCACTTTTCCATAAACAAGCTCTAATCATGTTTGAAGCACTCTGGATGAAAAATGTTTCTGTTTATGTTTATTCGAGATGTTATGAAAACACTGTTGACTGTTTTTCAGCAAGTTACAACATTGAAATGCAGAAATAAGCACTTTTCCATAAACAAGCTCTAAATCATGTTTGAAGCACTCTGGATGAAAAATGTTTTGTGATGTTTATTCGAGATGTTATGAAAAAACATGTAGACTGTTTTCAGCAAGTTACAACATTGAAATGCAGAAATAAGCACTTTTCCATAAACAAGCTCTAAATCATGTTTGAAGCACTCTGGATGAAAAATGTTTTTGTGATGTTTATTCGAGATGTTATGAAAACACTGTAGACTGTTTTCAGCAAGTTACAACATTGAAATGCAGAAATAAGCACTTTTCCATAAACAAGCTCTAAATCATGTTTGATGCACTCTGGATGTCCAATTTTAGAGCTGTTCTGTGTCTAGTTGAGATTAAATGAACACCGTGGGATAGTTTTCAGCTAGTTGCAACATTGAAATGCAGAAATAAGCACTTTTCCATAAACAAGCTCTAAATCATGTTTGAAGCACTCTGGATGAAAAATGTTTTTGTGATGTTTATTCGAGATGTTATGAAAACACTGTTGACTGTTTTCAGCAAGTTACAACATTGAAATGCAGAAATAAGCACTTTTCCATAAACAAGCTCTAAATCATGTTTGAAGCACTCTGGATGAAAAATGTTTTTGTTATGTTTATTCGAGATGTTATGAAAACACTGTAGACTGTTTTCAGCTAGTTGCAACATTGAAATGCAGGAATAAGCACTTTTCCATAAACAAGCTCTAAATCATGTTTGATGCACTCTGGATGTCCAATTTTTGCTGTGCTGTGTCTAGTTGAGATTAAATGAACACCGTGGATAGTTTTCAGCTAGTTGCAACATTGAAATGCAGAAATAAGCACTTTTCCATAAACAAGCTCTAAATCATGTTTGAAGCACTCTGGATGAAAAATGTTTTTGTGATGTTTATTCGAGCTCTAAAATCATGTTTGAAGGCACTCTGGATGGAAAAATGTTTTTGTTATGTTTATTCGAGATGTTATGAAAACACTGTTGACTGTTTTCAGCAAGTTACAACATTGAAATGCAGAAATAAGCACTTTTCCATAAACAAGCTCTAAATCATGTTTGATGCACTCTGGATGTGCAATTTTTGCTGCGCTGTGTCTAGGTTGAGATGAAATGAACACCGTGGACAGTTTCAGCAAGTTGCAACATTGAAATGCAGAAATAAGCACTTTCCATAAACAAGCTCTAAAACATGTTTAATGCACTCTGGATGTCTAATTTTAGCTGTGCTGTGTCTAGTTGAGATTAAATGAACACCGTGGATGGTTTTCAGCTAGTTGCAACATTGAAATGCAGAAATAAGCACTTTTCCATAAACAAGCTCTAAATCATGTTTGAAGCACTCTGGATGAAAAATGTTTTTGTTATGTTTATTCGAGATGTTATGAAACACTGTTGACTGTTTTCAGCAAGTTACAACATTGAAATGCAGAAATAAGCACTTTTCCATAAACAAGCTCTAATCATGTTTGAAGCACTCTGGATGAAAAATGTTTTTGTTATGTTTATTCGAGATGTTATGAAAACACTGACTGTTTTCAGCAAGTTACAACATTGAAATGCAGAAATAAGCACTTTTCCATAAACAAGCTCTAATCATGTTTGAAGCACTCTGGATGAAAAATGTTTTTGTGATGTTTATTCGAGATGTTATGAAACACTGTAGACTGTTTTCAGCAAGTTACAACATTGAAATGCAGAAATAAGCACTTTTCCATAAACAAGCTCTAAAATCATGTTTGAAGCACTCTGGATGAAAAATGTTTTGTGATGTTTATTCGAGATGTTATGAAAACACTGTAGACTGTTTTCAGCAAGTTACAACATTGAAATGCAGAAATAAGCACTTTTCCATAAACAAGCTCTAAATCATGTTTGATGCACTCTGGATGTCCAATTTTAGCTGTTCTGTGTCTAGTTGAGATTAAATGAACACCGTGGATAGTTTTCAGCTAGTTGCAACATTGAAATGCAGAAATAAGCACTTTTCCATAAACAAGCTCTAATCATGTTTGAAGCACTCTGGATGAAAAATGTTTTTGTGATGTTTATCGAGATGTTATGAAAACACTGTTGACTGTTTTCAGCAAGTTACAACATTGAAATGCAGAAATAAGCACTTTCCATAAACAAGCTCTAAATCATGTTTGATGCACTCTGGATGTCCAATTTTAGCTGTGCTGTGTCTAGTTGAGATTAAATGAACACCGTGGATGGTTTTCAGCTAGTTGCAACATTGAAATGCAGAAATAAGCACTTTTCCATAAACAAGCTCTAATCATGTTTGAGCACTCTGGATGAAAAATGTTTTTGTTATGTTTATTCGAGATGTTATGAAAACACTGTTGACTGTTTTCAGCAAGTTACAACATTGAAATGCAGAAATAAGCACTTTTCCATAAACAAGCTCTAAACATGTTTGATGCACTCTGGATGTCCAATTTTAGCTGTGCTGTGTCTAGTTGAGATTAAATGAACACCGTGGATGGTTTTCAGCTAGTTGCAACATTGAAATGCAGAAATAAGCACTTTTCCATAAACAAGCTCTAAATCAGTGTGTGAAGCACTCTGGATGAAAAGATGTTTTTGTGATGTTTATTCGAGTATGTTATGCAACACTGTAGACTGTGTTCACAGTACATCATTGAAAGGCAGAATGAAGCAATTGTCCATAACAAGGCTCGAATCATGTTTTGAAGCACTCTGATTAAATGTTTTTGGTGATGTTATTCAGTGTATGAAAACCTGTAGACTTTTTTCATCAAGGTTACAACTTGAAATGCAGATTATCACTATTCCATACAAGTCAAATCATGTTTGATGCACTCTGGCGTGTCCAATTTTTAGCTGGTCGGTTCCACTAGTTGAGATTATGACACCGTGGATGTTTTCAGCTAGTTGCAACATTGACATGGCCGAATAACACTTGTTCCATACAGCTCTAAATATTTTGAAGCACTCTGGATGAAAAATGTTTTTGTTATGTTATTCGAGATGTTATGAAAACACTGTAGACTGTTTTCAGCAAGTTACAACATTGAAATGCAGAAATAAGCACTTTTCCATAAACAAGCTCTAAATCATGTTTGATGCACTCTGGATGTCCAATTTTGCTGTGCTGTGTCTAGTTGAGATTAAATGAACACCGTGGATGTTTTCAGCAAGTTGCAACATTGAAATGCAGAAATAAGCACTTTTCCATAAACAAGCTCTAAATCATGTTTGATGCACTCTGGATGTCCAATTTTTGCTGTGCTGTGTCTAGTTGAGATTAAATGAACACGTGGATAGTTTTCAGCTAGTTGCAACATTGAAATGCAGAAATAAGCACTTTTCCATAAACAAGCTCTAAATCATGTTTGAAGCACTCTGGATGAAAATGTTTTTTATGTTTATTCGAGATGTTATGAAAACACTGTGACTGTTTTCAGCAAGTTACAACATTGAAATGCAGAAATAAGCACTTTTCCATAAACAAGCTCTAAATCATGTTTGATGCACTCTGGATGTCCAATTTTTGCTGCGCTGTGTCTAGTTGAGATGAAATGAACACCGTGGATAGTTTTCAGCAAGTTGCAAATTGAATGCAGAAATAAGCACTTTCCATAAACAAGCTCTAAATCATGTTGAATGCACTCTGGATGTCCAATTTTAGCTGTGCTGTGTCTAGTTGAGATTAAATGAACACCTGTGGATAGGTTTTCAGCTAGTTGCAACATTGAATGCAGAAAATAAGCACTTTTCCATAAACAAGCTCTAAATCATGTTTGAAGCACTCTGGATGAAATATGTTTTTGTTATGTTTATTCGAGATGTTATGAAAACACTGTAGACTGTTTTCAGCAAGTTACAACATGAAATGCAGAAATAAGCACTTTATCCATAAACAAGCTCTAAATCATGTTTGATGCACTCTGGATGTCCAATTTTTAGCTGTGCTGTGTCTAGTTGAGATTAAATGAACACCGTGGATAGTTTTCAGCTAGTTGCAACATTGAAATGCAGAAATAAGCACTTTTCCATAAACAAGCTCTAAATCATGTTTGAAGCACTCTGGATGAAAAATGTTTTTGTGATGTTTATTCGAGATGTTATGAAACACTGTTGACTGTTTTCAGCAGTTACAACATTGAAATGCAGAAATAAGCACTTTTCCATAAACAAGCTCTAAATCATGTTTGATGCACTCTGGATGTCCCAATTTTAGCTGTGCTGTGTCTAGTTGAGATTAAATGAACACCGTGGATAGTTTTCAGCTAGTTGCAACATTGAAATGCAGAAATAAGCACTTTTCCATAAACAAGCTCTAAATCATGTTTGAAGCACTCTGGATGAAAATGTTTTTGTTATGTTTATCGAGATGTTATGAAAACACTGTTGACTGTCTTTCAGCAAGTTACAACATTGAAAGCAGAAATAGCACTTTTCCATAAACAAGCTCTAAAACATGTTTGATGCACTCTGGATGTCCAATTTTTGCTGTGCGTGTCTAGGTTGAGATTAAATGAACACCGTGGATAGTTTTCCGCTAGTTGCAACATTGAATGCAGAACTAAGCACCTTTTCCATAAACACGCTCTAAATCATGTTTGATGCACTCTGGATGAAAATGTTTTTGTTATGTTTATTCGAGATGTTATGACAACACTGTGACTGTTTTCAGCATGTTACAAATTGAAATGCAGAAATAAGCACTTTTCCATAAACAAGCTCTAAACATGTTTGATGCACTCTGGATGTCCAATTTTTTGCTGTGCTGTGTCTAGGTTGAGATTAAATGAAACACCGTGGATAGTTTTCAGCTAGTTGCAACATTGAAATGCAGAAATAAGCACTTTTCCATTAAACAAGCTCTAAATCATGTTTGAAGCACTCTGGATGAAAATGTTTTTGTTGTGTGTTATTCGAGATGTTCTGAATGTTACTGTTTCCGCAAGTTACAACATTGAAATGCAGAAATAAAGCCACTTTTTCCATAAACAAGCTCTAAATCATGTTTGCTGCACTCTGGATGTCCAATTTGCTGTTCTGTGTCTAGTTGAGATTAAATGAACACCGTGATGTTTTCAGCAAGTTGCAACATTGAAATGCAGAAATAAGCACTTTTCCATAAACAAGCTCTAAATCATGTTTGAAGCACTCTGGATGAAAAATGTTTTTGTTATGTTTATTCGAGATGTTATGAAAACACTGTGACTGTTTTCAGCAAGTTACAACATTGAAATGCAGAAATAAGCACTTTTCCATAAACAAGCTCTAAATCATGTTTGATGCACTCTGGATGTCCAATTTTGCTGTGCTGTGTCTAGTTGAGATAAATGAACACCGTGGATAGTTTTCAGCAAGTTGCAACATTGAAATGCAGAAATAAGCACTTTTCCATAAACAAGCTCTAAATCATGTTTGAAGCACTCTGGATGAAAAATGTTTTTGTTGTTTATTCGAGATGTTATGAAAACTGTAGACTGTTTCAGCAAGTTACAACATTGAAATGCAGAAATAAGCACTTTTCCATAAACAAGCTCTAAATCATGTTTGAAGCACTCTGGATGAAAAATGTTTTTGTATGTTATTCGAGATGTTATGAAAACACTGTGACTGTTTTCAGCAAGTTACAACATTGAAATGCAGAAATAAGCACTTTCCATAAACAAGCTCTAAATCATGTTTGATGCACTCTGGATGTCCAATTTTGCTGTGCTGTGTCTAGTTGAGATGTAAATGAACACGTGGATAGTTTTCAGCTAGTTGCAACATTGAAATGCAGAAATAAGCACTTTTCCATAAACAAGCTCTAAACATGTTTGAATGCACTCTGGATGTCCAATTTTAGCTGTGCTGTGTCTAGTTGAGATTAATGAACACGTGGATAGTTTTCAGCTAGTTGACAACATTGAAATGCAGAAATAAGCACTTTTCCATAAACAAGCTCTAAATCATGTTTGAAGCACTCTGGATGAAAATGTTTTTGTGATGTTTATTCGAGATGATATGAAAACACTGTCGACTGTTTTCAGCTAAGTTACAACATTGAAATGCAGAAATAAGCACTTTTCAATAAACAAGCTCTAAATCATGTTTGAAGCACTCTGGATGAAAACTGTTTTGTGATGTCTATTCGAGATGTTAATGAACACTGTGGACTGTTTCAGCAAGTTACAACATTGAAATGCAGAAATAAGCACTTTTCCATAAACAAGCTCTAAACATGTTTGAATGCACTCTGGATGTCCAATTTTTGCTGTGCTGTGTCTAGTTGAGATTAAATGAACACCGTAGGATAGTTTTCAGCTAGTTGCAACATTGAAATGCAGAAATAAGCACTTTTCATAAACAAGCTCTAAATCATGTTTGAAGCACTCTGGATGAAAATGTTTTTGTTATGTTTATTCGAGATGTTATGAAAACATGTGACTGTTTTCAGCAAGTTACAACATTGAAATGCAGAAATAAGCACTTTTCCATAAACAAGCTCTAAAACATGTTTGATGCACTCTGGATGTCCAATTTTTGCTGTGCTGTGTCTAGTTGAGATTAAATGACCACCGTGGATAGTTTTCAGCTAGTTGCAACATTGAAATGCAGAAATAAGCAACTTTTCCATAAACAAGCTCTAAATCATGTTTGAAGCACTCTGATGAAAAATGTTTTTGTGTGTTTATTCGAGATGTTATGAAGGTACTGTTTTCAGCAAGTTACACATTGAAATGCAGAAATAAGCACTTTTCCATAAACAAGCTCTAAATCATGTTTGATGCACTCTGGATGTCAAATTTGTTTCTGTGTTATTGAGATTAAATGAACACCGTGGATGTTTTCAGCAAGTTGCAACATTGAAATGCAGAAATAAGCACTTTTCCATAAACAAGCTCTAAATCAGGTTTGAAGCACTCTGGATGAAAAATGGTTTTGGATGTTTATCGAGATGTTATGAAAACACTGTAGAGTTTCAGCAAGTTACAACATTGAAATGCAGAAAATAAGCACTTTCATAAACAAGCTCTAAATCATGTTTGATGCACTTGGATGTCC
>NW_022264601.1:15000-26310 GCF_002021735.2 Oncorhynchus kisutch
ACTGTATTTGTAACAGAGAATTTTCATAAATGCATTATGTTGGAATTTCGAATTCGTGCGATGAATATATGTAAAATTTGGTTTACTCCACAGTAATAATTCTAGCAGCAGTTTCTCTAGTTTAGTAGTTATCAAGTTTGCTTTACACATGAATGGTCCCCGATTCGAAGCTGGGCGGAAACAGTTCTCTATGACAAATCCATTAAGTACTGTATTTGTAACAGAGAATAGTTGTTCTAATAAATGCCTTACTTTGGAAATTCGAATACATGCAATAAATATTTGTAAAATGCGGTTTACTCCTTGCTGGTAATTAATGCAGCAGTTTCTGTAGTGTAATGGTTATCACGTTCACCTTACATGCGAAAGGTCTGTGGTTGAAAAACTGATAGAAACAGTGATCTTTGACACATGCAGTTAGTGCTGTATCAACAACAGAGAATATATGTTCTCATGAATGGCTTTTTTTGGAAATTGGAATACATGCAATGAATATCTGTAAAATTTGGGTTACTCCTTGCTGATAATACTTGCATCAGTTTCTGTAGTGTAGTGGTTATCACCTTCGCTTTACACGCGAAAGGTCCCTGGTTCGAAACCGGGTGGAAACAGTCATCTTTGACACATGCAGTAAGTTGTGTATTTATAAAAGAGATGAGTTGCTTTCATAAATACCTTATTTTGGAAATTCAAATACATGCACTGACTATAAGAAAATTAAGTTTACTTCTTGCAGGTATCTCAAGCAGAAGTTTCTGTAGTGTAGCTGTTATCACGTGCACTTAACATGCAAACGGTCCCTGGTTTGAACCTCTGTGTAAACAGCACTCATTGATACATTCAGTAAGTACCATAGTTGAAACTGAAAATTCAATTTTTCATTAATGCCTTCTTTTGGGAATCAAAAGATTCCATATCGTAGTGGTTATCAAGTTCACTTAAGACGCAAAATGTATACTTTTCGATGCTGGGCGGAAACAGACGTCTCTGACACATGTGAGAAGTACTGTATTTGTAACAGAGAATTTTCATAAATGCATTATGTTGGAATTTCGAATTCGTGCGATGAATATATGTAAAATTTGGTTTACTCCACAGTAATAATTCTAGCAGCAGTTTCTCTAGTTTAGTAGTTATCAAGTTTGCTTTACACATGAATGGTCCCCGATTCGAAGCTGGGCGGAAACAGTTCTCTATGACAAATCCATTAAGTACTGTATTTGTAACAGAGAATAGTTGTTCTAATAAATGCCTTACTTTGGAAATTCGAATACATGCAATAAATATTTGTAAAATGCGGTTTACTCCTTGCTGGTAATTAATGCAGCAGTTTCTGTAGTGTAATGGTTATCACGTTCACCTTACATGCGAAAGGTCTGTGGTTGAAAAACTGATAGAAACAGTGATCTTTGACACATGCAGTTAGTGCTGTATCAACAACAGAGAATATATGTTCTCATGAATGGCTTTTTTTGGAAATTGGAATACATGCAATGAATATCTGTAAAATTTGGGTTACTCCTTGCTGATAACACTTGCATCAGTTTCTGTAGTGTAGTGGTTATCACCTTCGCTTTACACGCGAAAGGTCCCTGGTTCGAAACCGGGCGGAAACAGTCATCTTTGACACATGCAGTAAGTTGTGTATTTATAAAAGAGATGAGTTGCTTTCATAAATACCTTATTTTGGAAATTCAAATACATGCACTGACTATAAGAAAATTAAGTTTACTTCTTGCAGGTATCTCAAGCAGAAGTTTCTGTAGTGTAGCTGTTATCACGTGCACTTAACATGCAAACGGTCCCTGGTTTGAACCTCTGTGTAAACAGCACTCATTGATACATTCAGTAAGTACCATAGTTGAAACTGAAAATTCAATTTTTCATTAATGCCTTCTTTTGGGAATCAAAAGATTCCATATCGTAGTGGTTATCAAGTTCACTTAAGACGCAAAATGTATACTTTTCGATGCTGGGCGGAAACAGACGTCTCTGACACATGTGAGAAGTACTGTATTTGTAACAGAGAATTTTCATAAATGCATTATGTTGGAATTTCGAATTCGTGCGATGAATATATGTAAAATTTGGTTTACTCCACAGTAATAATTCTAGCAGCAGTTTCTCTAGTTTAGTAGTTATCAAGTTTGCTTTACACATGAATGGTCCCCGATTCGAAGCTGGGCGGAAACAGTTCTCTATGACAAATCCATTAAGTACTGTATTTGTAACAGAGAATAGTTGTTCTAATAAATGCCTTACTTTGGAAATTCGAATACATGCAATAAATATTTGTAAAATGCGGTTTACTCCTTGCTGGTAATTAATGCAGCAGTTTCTGTAGTGTAATGGTTATCACGTTCACCTTACATGCGAAAGGTCTGTGGTTGAAAAACTGATAGAAACAGTGATCTTTGACACATGCAGTTAGTGCTGTATCAACAACAGAGAATATATGTTCTCATGAATGGCTTTTTTTGGAAATTGGAATACATGCAATGAATATCTGTAAAATTTGGGTTACTCCTTGCTGATAACACTTGCATCAGTTTCTGTAGTGTAGTGGTTATCACCTTCGCTTTACACGCGAAAGGTCCCTGGTTCGAAACCGGGCGGAAACAGTCATCTTTGACACATGCAGTAAGTTGTGTATTTATAAAAGAGATGAGTTGCTTTCATAAATACCTTATTTTGGAAATTCAAATACATGCACTGACTATAAGAAAATTAAGTTTACTTCTTGCAGGTATCTCAAGCAGAAGTTTCTGTAGTGTAGCTGTTATCACGTGCACTTAACATGCAAACGGTCCCTGGTTTGAACCTCTGTGTAAACAGCACTCATTGATACATTCAGTAAGTACCATAGTTGAAACTGAAAATTCAATTTTTCATTAATGCCTTCTTTTGGGAATCAAAAGATTCCATATCGTAGTGGTTATCAAGTTCACTTAAGACGCAAAATGTATACTTTTCGATGCTGGGCGGAAACAGACGTCTCTGACACATGTGAGAAGTACTGTATTTGTAACAGAGAATTTTCATAAATGCATTATGTTGGAATTTCGAATTCGTGCGATGAATATATGTAAAATTTGGTTTACTCCACAGTAATAATTCTAGCAGCAGTTTCTCTAGTTTAGTAGTTATCAAGTTTGCTTTACACATGAATGGTCCCCGATTCGAAGCTGGGCGGAAACAGTTCTCTATGACAAATCCATTAAGTACTGTATTTGTAACAGAGAATAGTTGTTCTAATAAATGCCTTACTTTGGAAATTCGAATACATGCAATAAATATTTGTAAAATGCGGTTTACTCCTTGCTGGTAATTAATGCAGCAGTTTCTGTAGTGTAATGGTTATCACGTTCACCTTACATGCGAAAGGTCTGTGGTTGAAAAACTGATAGAAACAGTGATCTTTGACACATGCAGTTAGTGCTGTATCAACAACAGAGAATATATGTTCTCATGAATGGCTTTTTTTGGAAATTGGAATACATGCAATGAATATCTGTAAAATTTGGGTTACTCCTTGCTGATAACACTTGCATCAGTTTCTGTAGTGTAGTGGTTATCACCTTCGCTTTACACGCGAAAGGTCCCTGGTTCGAAACCGGGCGGAAACAGTCATCTTTGACACATGCAGTAAGTTGTGTATTTATAAAAGAGATGAGTTGCTTTCATAAATACCTTATTTTGGAAATTCAAATACATGCACTGACTATAAGAAAATTAAGTTTACTTCTTGCAGGTATCTCAAGCAGAAGTTTCTGTAGTGTAGCTGTTATCACGTGCACTTAACATGCAAACGGTCCCTGGTTTGAACCTCTGTGTAAACAGCACTCATTGATACATTCAGTAAGTACCATAGTTGAAACTGAAAATTCAATTTTTCATTAATGCCTTCTTTTGGGAATCAAAAGATTCCATATCGTAGTGGTTATCAAGTTCACTTAAGACGCAAAATGTATACTTTTCGATGCTGGGCGGAAACAGACGTCTCTGACACATGTGAGAAGTACTGTATTTGTAACAGAGAATTTTCATAAATGCATTATGTTGGAATTTCGAATTCGTGCGATGAATATATGTAAAATTTGGTTTACTCCACAGTAATAATTCTAGCAGCAGTTTCTCTAGTTTAGTAGTTATCAAGTTTGCTTTACACATGAATGGTCCCCGATTCGAAGCTGGGCGGAAACAGTTCTCTATGACAAATCCATTAAGTACTGTATTTGTAACAGAGAATAGTTGTTCTAATAAATGCCTTACTTTGGAAATTCGAATACATGCAATAAATATTTGTAAAATGCGGTTTACTCCTTGCTGGTAATTAATGCAGCAGTTTCTGTAGTGTAATGGTTATCACGTTCACCTTACATGCGAAAGGTCTGTGGTTGAAAAACTGATAGAAACAGTGATCTTTGACACATGCAGTTAGTGCTGTATCAACAACAGAGAATATATGTTCTCATGAATGGCTTTTTTTGGAAATTGGAATACATGCAATGAATATCTGTAAAATTTGGGTTACTCCTTGCTGATAACACTTGCATCAGTTTCTGTAGTGTAGTGGTTATCACCTTCGCTTTACACGCGAAAGGTCCCTGGTTCGAAACCGGGCGGAAACAGTCATCTTTGACACATGCAGTAAGTTGTGTATTTATAAAAGAGATGAGTTGCTTTCATAAATACCTTATTTTGGAAATTCAAATACATGCACTGACTATAAGAAAATTAAGTTTACTTCTTGCAGGTATCTCAAGCAGAAGTTTCTGTAGTGTAGCTGTTATCACGTGCACTTAACATGCAAACGGTCCCTGGTTTGAACCTCTGTGTAAACAGCACTCATTGATACATTCAGTAAGTACCATAGTTGAAACTGAAAATTCAATTTTTCATTAATGCCTTCTTTTGGGAATCAAAAGATTCCATATCGTAGTGGTTATCAAGTTCACTTAAGACGCAAAATGTATACTTTTCGATGCTGGGCGGAAACAGACGTCTCTGACACATGTGAGAAGTACTGTATTTGTAACAGAGAATTTTCATAAATGCATTATGTTGGAATTTCGAATTCGTGCGATGAATATATGTAAAATTTGGTTTACTCCACAGTAATAATTCTAGCAGCAGTTTCTCTAGTTTAGTAGTTATCAAGTTTGCTTTACACATGAATGGTCCCCGATTCGAAGCTGGGCGGAAACAGTTCTCTATGACAAATCCATTAAGTACTGTATTTGTAACAGAGAATAGTTGTTCTAATAAATGCCTTACTTTGGAAATTCGAATACATGCAATAAATATTTGTAAAATGCGGTTTACTCCTTGCTGGTAATTAATGCAGCAGTTTCTGTAGTGTAATGGTTATCACGTTCACCTTACATGCGAAAGGTCTGTGGTTGAAAAACTGATAGAAACAGTGATCTTTGACACATGCAGTTAGTGCTGTATCAACAACAGAGAATATATGTTCTCATGAATGGCTTTTTTTGGAAATTGGAATACATGCAATGAATATCTGTAAAATTTGGGTTACTCCTTGCTGATAACACTTGCATCAGTTTCTGTAGTGTAGTGGTTATCACCTTCGCTTTACACGCGAAAGGTCCCTGGTTCGAAACCGGGCGGAAACAGTCATCTTTGACACATGCAGTAAGTTGTGTATTTATAAAAGAGATGAGTTGCTTTCATAAATACCTTATTTTGGAAATTCAAATACATGCACTGACTATAAGAAAATTAAGTTTACTTCTTGCAGGTATCTCAAGCAGAAGTTTCTGTAGTGTAGCTGTTATCACGTGCACTTAACATGCAAAAGGTCCCTGGTTTGAACCTCTGTGTAAACAGAACTCATTGATACATTCAGTAAGTACCATAGTTGAAACTGAAAATTCTATTTTTCATTAATGCCTTCTTTTGGGAATCAAAAGATTCCATAGCGTAGTGGTTATCAAGTTCACTTAAGACGCAAAATGTATACTTTTCGTTGCTGGGCGGAAACAGACGTCTCTGACACATGTGAGAAGTACTGTATTTGTAACAGAGAATTTTCATAAATGCATTATGTTGGAATTTCGAATTCGTGCGATGAATATATGTAAAATTTGGTTTACTCCACAGTAATAATTCTAGCAGCAGTTTCTCTAGTTTAGTAGTTATCAAGTTTGCTTTACACATGAATGGTCCCCGATTCGAAGCTGGGCGGAAACAGTTCTCTATGACAAATCCATTAAGTACTGTATTTGTAACAGAGAATAGTTGTTCTAATAAATGCCTTACTTTGGAAATTCGAATACATGCAATAAATATTTGTAAAATGCGGTTTACTCCTTGCTGGTAATTAATGCAGCAGTTTCTGTAGTGTAATGGTTATCACGTTCACCTTACATGCGAAAGGTCTGTGGTTGAAAAACTGATAGAAACAGTGATCTTTGACACATGCAGTTAGTGCTGTATCAACAACAGAGAATATATGTTCTCATGAATGGCTTTTTTTGGAAATTGGAATACATGCAATGAATATCTGTAAAATTTGGGTTACTCCTTGCTGATAACACTTGCATCAGTTTCTGTAGTGTAGTGGTTATCACCTTCGCTTTACACGCGAAAGGTCCCTGGTTCGAAACCGGGCTGGAAACAGTCATCTTTGACACATGCAGTAAGTTGTGTATTTATAAAAGAGATGAGTTGCTTTCATAAATACCTTATTTTGGAAATTCAAATACATGCACTGACTATAAGAAAATTAAGTTTACTTCTTGCAGGTATCTCAAGCAGAAGTTTCTGTAGTGTAGCTGTTATCACGTGCACTTAACATGCAAACGGTCCCTGGTTTGAACCTCTGTGTAAACAGAACTCATTGATACATTCAGTAAGTACCATAGTTGAAACTGAAAATTCTATTTTTCATTAATGCCTTCTTTTGGGAATCAAAAGATTCCATAGCGTAGTGGTTATCAAGTTCACTTAAGACGCAAAATGTATACTTTTCGTTGCTGGGCGGAAACAGACGTCTCTGACACATGTGAGAAGTACTGTATTTGTAACAGAGAATTTTCATAAATGCATTATGTTGGAATTTCGAATTCGTGCGATGAATATATGTAAAATTTGGTTTACTCCACAGTAATAATTCTAGCAGCAGTTTCTCTAGTTTAGTAGTTATCAAGTTTGCTTTACACATGAATGGTCCCCGATTCGAAGCTGGGCGGAAACAGTTCTCTATGACAAATCCATTAAGTACTGTATTTGTAACAGAGAATAGTTGTTCTAATAAATGCCTTACTTTGGAAATTCGAATACATGCAATAAATATTTGTAAAATGCGGTTTACTCCTTGCTGGTAATTAATGCAGCAGTTTCTGTAGTGTAATGGTTATCACGTTCACCTTACATGCGAAAGGTCTGTGGTTGAAAAACTGATAGAAACAGTGATCTTTGACACATGCAGTTAGTGCTGTATCAACAACAGAGAATATATGTTCTCATGAATGGCTTTTTTTGGAAATTGGAATACATGCAATGAATATCTGTAAAATTTGGGTTACTCCTTGCTGATAACACTTGCATCAGTTTCTGTAGTGTAGTGGTTATCACCTTCGCTTTACACGCGAAAGGTCCCTGGTTCGAAACCGGGTGGAAACAGTCATCTTTGACACATGCAGTAAGTTGTGTATTTATAAAAGAGATGAGTTGCTTTCATAAATACCTTATTTTGGAAATTCAAATACATGCACTGACTATAAGAAAATTAAGTTTACTTCTTGCAGGTATCTCAAGCAGAAGTTTCTGTAGTGTAGCTGTTATCACGTGCACTTAACATGCAAACGGTCCCTGGTTTGAACCTCTGTGTAAACAGCACTCATTGATACATTCAGTAAGTACCATAGTTGAAACTGAAAATTCAATTTTTCATTAATGCCTTCTTTTGGGAATCAAAAGATTCCATATCGTAGTGGTTATCAAGTTCACTTAAGACGCAAAATGTATACTTTTCGATGCTGGGCGGAAACAGACGTCTCTGACACATGTGAGAAGTACTGTATTTGTAACAGAGAATTTTCATAAATGCATTATGTTGGAATTTCGAATTCGTGCGATGAATATATGTAAAATTTGGTTTACTCCACAGTAATAATTCTAGCAGCAGTTTCTCTAGTTTAGTAGTTATCAAGTTTGCTTTACACATGAATGGTCCCCGATTCGAAGCTGGGCGGAAACAGTTCTCTATGACAAATCCATTAAGTACTGTATTTGTAACAGAGAATAGTTGTTCTAATAAATGCCTTACTTTGGAAATTCGAATACATGCAATAAATATTTGTAAAATGCGGTTTACTCCTTGCTGGTAATTAATGCAGCAGTTTCTGTAGTGTAATGGTTATCACGTTCACCTTACATGCGAAAGGTCTGTGGTTGAAAAACTGATAGAAACAGTGATCTTTGACACATGCAGTTAGTGCTGTATCAACAACAGAGAATATATGTTCTCATGAATGGCTTTTTTTGGAAATTGGAATACATGCAATGAATATCTGTAAAATTTGGGTTACTCCTTGCTGATAACACTTGCATCAGTTTCTGTAGTGTAGTGGTTATCACCTTCGCTTTACACGCGAAAGGTCCCTGGTTCGAAACCGGGTGGAAACAGTCATCTTTGACACATGCAGTAAGTTGTGTATTTATAAAAGAGATGAGTTGCTTTCATAAATACCTTATTTTGGAAATTCAAATACATGCACTGACTATAAGAAAATTAAGTTTACTTCTTGCAGGTATCTCAAGCAGAAGTTTCTGTAGTGTAGCTGTTATCACGTGCACTTAACATGCAAACGGTCCCTGGTTTGAACCTCGGTGTAAACAGCACTCATTGATACATTCAGTAAGTACCATAGTTGAAACTGAAAATTCAATTTTTCATTAATGCCTTCTTTTGGGAATCAAAAGATTCCATATCGTAGTGGTTATCAAGTTCACTTAAGACGCAAAATGTATACTTTTCGATGCTGGGCGGAAACAGACGTCTCTGACACATGTGAGAAGTACTGTATTTGTAACAGAGAATTTTCATAAATGCATTATGTTGGAATTTCGAATTCGTGCGATGAATATATGTAAAATTTGGTTTACTCCACAGTAATAATTCTAGCAGCAGTTTCTCTAGTTTAGTAGTTATCAAGTTTGCTTTACACATGAATGGTCCCCGATTCGAAGCTGGGCGGAAACAGTTCTCTATGACAAATCCATTAAGTACTGTATTTGTAACAGAGAATAGTTGTTCTAATAAATGCCTTACTTTGGAAATTCGAATACATGCAATAAATATTTGTAAAATGCGGTTTACTCCTTGCTGGTAATTAATGCAGCAGTTTCTGTAGTGTAATGGTTATCACGTTCACCTACATGCGAAAGGTCTGTGGTTGAAAACTGATAGAAACAGTGATCTTTGACACATGCAGTTAGTGCTGTATCAACAACAGAGAATATATGTTCTCATGAATGGCTTTTTTTGGAAATTGGAATACATGCAATGAATATCTGTAAAATTTGGGTTACTCCTTGCTGATAACACTTGCATCAGTTTCTGTAGTGTAGTGGTTATCACCTTCGCTTTACACGCGAAAGGTCCCTGGTTCGAAACCGGGTGGAAACAGTAATCTTTGACACATGCAGTAAGTTGTGTATTTATAAAAGAGATGAGTTGCTTTCATAAATACCTTATTTTGGAAATTCAAATACATGCACTGACTATAAGAAATTAAGTTTACTTCTTGCAGGTATCTCAAGCAGAAGTTTCTGTAGTGTAGCTGTTATCACGTGCACTTAACATGCAAACGGTCCCTGGTTTGAACCTCTGTGTAAACAGCACTCATTGATACATTCAGTAAGTACCATAGTTGAAACTGAAAATTCAATTTTTCATTAATGCCTTCTTTTGGGAATCAAAAGATTCCATATCGTAGTGGTTATCAAGTTCACTTAAGACGCAAAATGTATACTTTTCGATGCTGGGCGGAAACAGACGTCTCTGACACATGTGAGAAGTACTGTATTTGTAACAGAGAATTTTCATAAATGCATTATGTTGGAATTTCGAATTCGTGCGATGAATATATGTAAAATTTGGTTACTCCACAGTAATAATTCTAGCAGCAGTTTCTCTAGTTAGTAGTTATGCAAGTTGCTTTACACATGAATGGTCCCCCGATTCGAAGCTGGGCGGAAACAGTTCTCTATGACAAATCCATTAAGTACTGTATTGTAACAGAGAATAGTTGTTCTAATAATGCCTACTTTGGAAATTCGAATACATGCAATAAATATTTGTAAAATGCGGTTTTACTCCTTGCTGGTAATTAATGCAAGCAGTTTCTGTAGGTAATGGTTATCACGTTCACCTTACATGCGAAAGGTCTGTGGTTGAAAAACTGATAGAAACAGTGATCTTTGACACATGCAGTTAGTGCTGTATCAACAAAGAGAATCATGTTCTCATGAATGGCTTTTTTTGGAAATTGGAATAATGCAATGAATATCTGTAAATTTGGGTTACTCCTTGCTGATAACACTTGCATCAGTTTCTGTAGTGTAGTGGTTATCACTGTTCGCTTTACACGCGAAAGGTCCCTGGTTCGAAACCGGGCGGGGAAACAGTCATCTTGGACACATGCAGTAAGTTGTGTATTTATAAAAGAGATGAGTTGCTTTCACTAAATACCTTATTTGGAAATTCAAATACATGCACTGACTATAAGAAAATTAAGTTTACTTCTTGCAGGTATCTCAAGCAGAAGTTTCTGTAGTGTAGCTGTTATCACGTGCACTTAACATGCAAACGGTCCCTGGTTTGAACCTCTGTGTAAACAGCACTCATTGATACATTCAGTAAGTACCATAGTTGAAACTGAAAATTCAATTTTTCATTAATGCCTTCTTTGGGAATCAAAAGATCCATATCGTAGTGGTTATCAAGTTCACTTAAGACGCAAAATGTATACTTTTCGATGCTGGGCGGAAACAGACGCTCTGACACATGTGGAAGTACTGTATTTGTAACAGAGAATTTTCATAAATGCATTATGTTGGAATTTCGAATTCGTTGCGATGAATATATGTAAAATTTGGTTTACTCCACAGTAATAATTCTAGCAGCAGTTTCTCTAGTTTAGGTTATCAAGTTTGCTTTACACATGAATGGTCCCGATTCGAAGCTGGGCGGAAACAGTCTCTATGACAAATCCATAAGTACTGTATTGGAACAGAGAATAGTTGTTCTAAAAATGCCTCTTACTTTGGAAATTCGAATAC
>NW_022264602.1:15000-26201 GCF_002021735.2 Oncorhynchus kisutch
CCAGCTAGACGAGGGACCACATTGACCAGCTAGATGAGGGACCACATTGACCAGCTAGATGAGGAACCATGTTGACCAGCTAGATGAGGGACCACATTGACCAGCTAGATGAGGAACCATGTTGACCAGCTAGATGAGGAACCATGTTGACCAGCTAGATGAGGGACCACATTGACCAGCTAGATGAGGGACCACATTGACCAGCTAGATGAGGGACAACTGGTCTCCCCAACAACAGATATCTGACACCAACCCTGTCCAGCCAACTGGTCTCCCCAACAACAGATAATATCTGGTGTCACCTAGTTGTTTAGATGAATCTAATCTGCTCAGATTACTGCCTAATACTGAAATCACAGAGAGCAGTTCAATAATTCCTTCAAGATCTCAGACTGTGTTTATTTTTCATTGGTGTGGGTGCTGGTAATTAACGTGTCCTCGTAGTCAGGATGTGTCAGTCAGTCACCTCATCTGGCATCTTCAGCACATTAAAAACAATAGGCTTTTAAATAACTATAGGGTTTTAAATAACTATGGGGTTCTAAATAACTATAGGATTCTAAATAACTACAGGGTTCTAATAACTACAGGGTTCTAAATAACTATAGGGTTCTAAATAACTACAGGGTTCTAAATAACTACAGGGTTCTAAATAACTATAGGGTTCTAAATAACTACAGGGTTCTAAATAACTATAGGGTTCTAAATAACTATAGGGTTCTAAATAACTACAGGGTTCTAAATAACTACAGGGTTCTAAATAACTACAGGGTTCTAAATAACTACAGGGTTCTAAATAACTACAGGGTTCTAAATAACTACAGGGTTCTAAATAACTACAGGGTTCTAAATAACTACAGGGTTCTAAATAACTACAGGGTTCTAAATAACTACAGGGTTCTAAATAACTACAGGGTTCTAAATAACTACAGGGTTCTAAATAACTACAGGGTTCTAAATAACTACAGGGTTCTAAATAACTATAGGGTTTTAAAAGACACCAATGCCATTTTGAAGAGACAGGCAACACGGGCGTCAAGCGATAATGAATCATGTGTGTGTGTGTGTGTGCGTGTGTGTGTGTGTGTGTGTGTGTGTGCGTGTGTGTGTGTGTGTGTGTGTGTGTGTGCGTGTGTGTGTGTGTGTGTGTGTGTGTGTGTGTGTGTGTGTGTGTGTGCGTGTGAATCATCATTGTCTATAAAAATACATTTTCAGATCCGCTCATTTACACAAACATGAAGAGAAGAGAAGGTTTGTGAGAAATAGATAACAATCACATGAAGAAATGTGTCTTGATTTGAACAATGTTACGACGAGCCTCAATGAAATGTATTTATTACATTACACAACAGACAGATGTGACACACACACACACACACACACACACACACACACACACACACACACACACACACACACACACACACACACACACACACACACACGTACACACGTACACACACACACACACACACACACACACACACACGTACACACACACACACACACACACACACACACACACACACACACACACACACACACAACAAAGACTTCCCCATATGCTACCTGCTAAGACCAATGTTTTTGAAGGCTGTAATTAACACATTTTCACTGAAGCTGTTTTCTCAGCAGCTGTTTAGTCATTAACTCACAAACATAATGTCTGAGTCCCAAATGACACCCAATTCCCTATGTAGTGCATTACTTTTGACATAGGGGCTCTTGTTATTAAAAGTAGTGCACTACATAGGGAATATAGGGTGCAATAATGCTGATGTTTTGTGGAGTAACCAAGACAATAAATGATCTCAAACCACCCGTGGTATTATAGATAAACCACACATTCCCCGGACAAGAAGGATATTGAATGAAAGACGCTGATCATTACATAAAGGAGAATGCTGTGTTATCTAGGTCATCGGAACATTGGAACATCGGGACAATGGAACATTGGAACATCAGAACATTGGGACAACGGAACATCGGAACATCAGAACACAAACAGCACATTCCATGGAACACAAACACTGTTCGACTTGGTTCCGCTCGGTTCCACTCCACCCTTTGGTTCTGCACCAGAGGGGGATTTCAACATCAATATCACCATGGTGACGATCATAAACAGCAGAGCATCATAATCCCAGGAGTTGAAGAAGCTGATGGACTGTGAGAGGGAAGGTAACTGGAGCAGTTGATGGACTGTGAGAGGGAAGGTATCTTCACTAGAGAACACTGGAGCAGCTGATGGACTGTGAGAGGGAAGGTATCTTCACTAGAGAACACTGGAGCAGCTGATGGACTGTGAGAGGGAAGGTATCTTCACTAGAGAACACTGGAGCAGCTGATGGACTGTGAGAGGGAAGGTAACTGGAGCAGCAGATGGACTGTGAGAGGGATGGTAACTTCCCTAGAGAACACTGGAGCAGCTGATGGACTGTGAGTGGGATGGTAACTTCCCTAGAGAACACTGGAGCAGCTGATGGACTGTGAGAGGGATGGTAACTGGAGCAGCTGATGGACTGTGAGAGGGTAGGTAACTGGAGCAGCTGATGGACTGTGAGAGGGAAGGTAACTGGAGCAGCTGATGGACTGTGAGAGGGAAGGTAACTGGAGCAGCTGATGGACTGTGAGAGGGAAGGTAACTGGAGCAGCTGGGGACTGTGAGAGGGATGGTAACTGGAGCAGCTGATGGACTGTGAGAGGGAAGGTAACTGGAGCAGCTGATGGACTGTGAGAGGGATGGTAACTGGAGCAGCTGATGGACTGTGAGAGGGAAGGTAACTGGAGCAGCTGATGGACTGTGAGAGGGAAGGTAACTGGAGCAGCTGATGGACTGTGAGAGGGATGGTAACTGGAGCAGCTGATGGACTGTGAGAGGGAAGGTAACTGGAGCAGCTGATGGACTGTGAGAGGGAAGGTAACTGGAGCAGCTGATGGACTGTGAGAGGGAAGGTAACTGGAGCAGCTGATGGACTGTGAGAGGGTAGGTAACTGGAGCAGCTGATGGACTGTGAGAGGGATGGTAACTGGAGCAGCTGATGGACTGTGAGAGGGAAGGTAACTGGAGCAGCTGATGGACTGTGAGAGGGAAGGTAACTGGAGCAGCTGATGGACTGTGAGAGGGAAGGTAACTGGAGCAGCTGATGGACTGTGAGAGGGAAGGTAACTGGAGCAGCTGATGGACTGTGAGAGGGTAGGTAACTGGAGCAGCTGATGGACTGTGAGAGGGATGGTAACTGGAGCAGCTGATGGACTGTGAGAGGGAAGGTAACTGGAGCAGCTGATGGACTGTGAGAGGGAAGGTAACTGGAGCAGCTGATGGACTGTGAGAGGGATGGTAACTGGAGCAGCTGATGGACTGTGAGAGGGATGGTAACTGGAGCAGCTGATGGACTGTGAGAGGGATGGTAACTGGAGCAGCTGATGGACTGTGAGAGGGAAGGTAACTGGAGCAGCTGATGGACTGTGAGAGGGATGGTAACTGGAGCAGCTGATGGACTGTGAGAGGGAAGGTAACTGGAGCAGCTGATGGACTGTGAGTGGGAAGGTAACTGGAGCAGCTGATGGACTGTGAGAGGGAAGGTAACTGGAGCAGCTGATGGACTGTGAGAGGGAAGGTAACTGGAGCAGCTGATGGACTGTGAGAGGGATGGTAACTGGAGCAGCTGATGGACTGTGAGAGGGAAGGTAACTGGAGCAGCTGATGGACTGTGAGAGGGATGGTAACTGGAGCAGCTGGAACGGGTCTCATGTTGGGATATTATTATATATTATTACTAATTGTTATCTTTTGATTGATATGTTAATATTGTCTGAACCTGGCCAGCAGAACGCTCAGACTACCAGCAGGAGAATGATGAACCTGGCCAGCAGAACGCTCAGACTACCAGCAGGAGAATGATGAACCTGGCCAGCAGAACGCTCAGACTACCAGCAGGAGAATGATGAACCTGGCCAGCAGAACGCTCAGACTACCAGCAGGAGAATGATGAACCTGGCCAGCAGAACGCTCAGACTACCAGCAGGAGAATGATGAACCTGGCCAGCAGAACGCTCAGACTACCAGCAGGAGAATGATGAACCTGGCCAGCAGAACGCTCAGACTACCAGCAGGAGAATGATGAACCTGGCCAGCAGAACGCTCAGACTACCAGCAGGAGAATGATGAACCTGGCCAGCAGAACGCTCAGACTACCAGCAGGAGAATGATGAACCTGGCCAGCAGAACGCTCAGACTACCAGCAGGAGAATGATGAACCTGGCCAGCAGAACGCTCAGACTACCAGCAGGAGAATGATGAACCTGGACAGCAGAACGCTCAGACTACCAGCAGGAGAATGATGAACCTGGCCAGCAGAACGCTCAGACTACCAGCAGGAGAATGATGAACCTGGCCAGCAGAACGCTCAGACTACTAGCAGGAGAATGATGAACCTGGCCAGCAGAACGCTCAGACTACCAGCAGGAGAATGATGAACCTGGCCAGCAGAACGCTCAGACTACCAGCAGGAGAATGATGAACCTGGCCAGCAGAACGCTCAGACTACCAGCAGGAGAATAATGAACCTGGCCAGCAGAACGCTCAGACTACCAGCAGGAGAATGATGAACCTGGCCAGCAGAAAGCTCAGACTACCAGCAGGAGAATGATGAACCTGGACAGCAGAAAGCTCAGACTACCAGCAGGAGAATGATGAACCTGGCCAGCAGAAAGCTCAGACTACCAGAGGAGAATGATGAACCTGGCCAGCAGGAAGCTCAGACTACCAGCAGGAGAATGATGAACCTGGCCAGCAGAAAGCTCAGACTACCAGCAGGAGAATGATGAACCTGGCCAGCAGAAAGCTCAGACTACCAGCAGGAGAATGATGAACCTGGCCAGCAGAAAGCTCAGACTACCAGAGGAGAATGATGAACCTGGCCAGCAGAAAGCTCAGACTAAGTCCCAAATTACACTCTATTCCCTATAGAGTGTACTAGTTTTGAACAGCGTCTGAAGGGCTGTAGGGTAAATGGTGTGATTTTGGACACAGAAAAGAGTGAGGATCACTATAGAACTGAAAGCTGAGGAGAACACAGGGATTTAAGGCGTTTGCATTTCATGTCTCGTAGTTTCTATGGAGATATGCTTTGAGTAGAGACAGACGTGGTGTGTAGAGAGAAAACCCCTGCCACATTATTGATGAACAGACACAATGTCTATTTAGAGTCGATCACAATAAGAAATATGAAGAAAACACATGATTAAAGGATAGATGGAGTAGGGGGTCGCTATCCCTCTCTCTCTCTATCCCTCTCTCTCTCTCTATCCCTCTGTCTCTATCCCTCTCTGTTCCTCTCTGTCTCTATCCCTCTCTCTCTCTATCCCTCTCCCTCTCTATCCCTCTCTCTCTCGCTATCCCTCTCTATCTGTCTCTCTCTCTCTCCCTCTCTATCTGTCTCTATCCCTCTATCTATCTGTCTATCTCTATCCCTCTCTATCCCTCTATCTATCTCTATCCCTCTCTCTATCTCTGTCTCTATCTCTCTGTCTCTATCCCTCTCTCTTTCTCTATCTCCCTCTCTCTCTGTCTCTATCCCTCTCTCTTTCTCTATCTCCCTCTCTCTCAGTCTCTATCCCTCTCTCTTTCTCTATCTCCCTCTCTCTCTGTCTCTATCCCTCTCTCTTTCTCTATCTCCCTCTCTCTCTGTCTCTATCCCTCTCTCTTTCTCTATCTCCCTCTCTCTCTGTCTCTATCCCTCTCTCTTTCTCTATCTCCCTCTCTCTCTGTCTCTATCCCTCTCTCTTTCTCTATCTCCCTCTCTCTCTGTCTCTATCCCTCTCTCTTTTTCTATCTCCCTCTCTTTCTGTCTCTATCCCTCTCTCTTTCTCTATCTCCCTCTCTCTCTGTCTCTATCCCTCTCTCTTTCTCTATCTCCCTCTCTCTTTCTCTATCTCCCTCTCTCAATTTCAATTCAATTCAAGGGCTTTATTGGCATGGGAAACATGTGTTAACATTGCCAAAGCAAGTGAGGTAGACAACATACAAAGTGAATATATAAAGTGAAAAACAACAAAAATTAACAGTAAACATTACACATACAGAAGTTTCAAAACAGTAAAGACATTACAAATGTCATATTATATATATATACAGTGTTCTAACAATGTACAAATGGCTAAAGGACACAAGATAAAATAAATAAGCATAAATATGGGTTATATTTACAATGGTGTTTGTTCTTCACTGGTTGCCCTTTTCTCGTGGCAACAGGTCACAAATCTTGCTGCTGTGATGGCACACTGTGGAATTTCACCCAGTAGATATGGGAGTTTTTCAAAATTGGATTTGTTTTCGAATTCTTTGTGGATCTGTGTAATCTGAGGGAAATATGTCTCTCTAATATGGTCATACATTGGGCAGGAGGTTAGGAAGTGCAGCTCAGTTTCCACCTCATTTTGTGGGCAGTGAGCACATAGCCTGTCTTCTCTTGAGAGCCAAGTCTGCCTACGGCGGCCTTTCTCAATAGCAAGGCTATGCTCACTGAGTCTGTACATAGTCAAGGCTTTCCTTAGTTTTGGGTCAGTCACAGTGGTCAGGTATTCTGCCGCTGTGTACTCTCTGTGTAGGGCCAAATAGCATTCTAGTTTGCTCTGTTTTTTTGTTAATTCTTTCCAATGTGTTAAGTAGTTATCTTTTTGTTTTCTCATGATTTGGTTGGGTCTAATTGTGCTGCTGTCCTGGGGCTCTGTAGTGTGTGTTTGTGTTTGTGAACAGAGCCCCAGGACCAGCTTGCTTAGGGGACTCTTCTCCAGGTTCATCTCTCTGTAGGTGATGGCTTTGTTATGGAAGGTTTGTGAATCGCTTCCTTTTAGGTGGTTGTAGAATTTAACAGCTCTTTTCTGGATTTTGATAATTAGTGGGTATCGGCCTAATTCTCTCTCTCTGTCTCTATCCTCTCTCTTTCTCTATCTCCCTCTCTCTCTGTCTCTATCCCTCTCTCTATCTCTATCTCCCTCTCTCTCTGTCTCTATCCCTCTCTCTTTCTCTATCTCCCTCTCTCTCTGTCTCTATCCCTCTCTCTATCTCTATCTCCCTCTCTCTGTCTCTATCCCTCTCTCTATCTCTCTATCCCTCTCTCTATCTCTATCTCCCTCTCTCTCTGTCTCTATCCCTCTCTCTTTCTCTCTCTCCCTCTCTCTCTGTCTCTATCCCTCTCTCTATCTCTATCTCCCTCTCTCTGTCTCTATCCCTCTCTCTATCTCTCTATCCCTCTCTCTATCTCTATCTCCCTCTCTCTCTGTCTCTATCCCTCTCTCTTTCTCTATCTCCCTCTCTCTCTGTCTCTATCCCTCTCTATCCCTCTCTCTTTCTGTGTGTGTGTGTGTGTGTGTGTGTGTGTGTGTGTGTGTTGTGTGTGTGTGTGTGTGTGTGTGTGTGTGTGTGTGTGTGTGTGTGTGTGTGTGTGTGTGGGTGTGTGTGTGTGTGTGTGTGTGGTGTGTGTGTGTGTGTGTGTGTGTGTGTGTGGTGTGGGTGTGTGTGTGTGTGTGTGGGTGTGTGTGTGTGTGTGTGGGTGTGTGTGTGTGTGGGTGTGTGTGTGTGTGTGTGGGTGTGTGTGTGTGTGGGTGTGGTGTGTGTGTGTGGGTGTGGGTGTGTGTGTGTGGGTGTGTGTGTGTGTGTGTGTGTTTGCGTGGGTGTAAGACATTTACAAGATTCAAAACAAATAAAAGCGAGTGACTCGGCTGGAACAGAACAGGCTGCATTATCTAGAGCCATTAAATATAAATGATGCCAAATAGTCTTTTTACAGTCAACTAGAGAGAGAGAGAGAGAGAGAGAGGGAGAGAGAGAGAGAGAGAGAGAGAGAGAGAGAGAGAGAGACAGAGAGAGAGAGACAGAGAGAGAGAGAGAGAGAGAGACAGAGAGAGAGAGACAGACAGAGAGACAGAGAGACAGAGAGACAGAGAGAGAGAGACAGAGAGAGAGAGAGAGAGAGAGAGACAGAGACAGAGATAGAGAGGAAGTAGAAGTTGTGTTGCCATGGTGATGTGTTAGTGTGAAAAGGGCATCAGATTTGACTTTTGACCGTTTAATTAATGCTATTGAAATGGCTGTGCTTTTTAATCAACAACCTCTGATTATGATTCTCCCAAGTAATCAGAGAGACAAGACAAGAAGGAGGAGAGGAGGCTGAGGAGAGGAGAGAGGATTGGAGGCTGAGGAGAGGAGAGAGGAGTGGAGAGATGAGAGGAGGTTGAGGAGAGGAGAGAGGATTGGAGGCTGAGGAGGTGAGAGAGGAGAGGGGGCTGAGGGAGTGGAGGCTGAGGAGAGGAGAATGGAGAGGGGGCTGAGGAGAGGAGAGAGGAGAGGGGACTGAGGAGAGGAGAGAGAAGAGGGGACTGAGGAGAGGAGAAAGGAGAGGGGACTGAGGAGAGGAGAGAGGAGAGGGGACTGAGGAGAGGAGAGGGGGGCTGAGGAGAGGAGAGAGGAGAGGGGACTGAGGAGAGGAGAGAGGAGAGGGGGCTGAGGAGTAGAGGCTGAGGAGAGGAGAATGGAGAGGTGGGCTGAGAAGTGGAGAGGGAACTGAGGCAGGAGGAGCGAGGAGACAACAGTCTGGTAACTGGTTACTGACTGGTAACTTGTTTACTGACTAGCAACAGACTGGTAACTGTTTTTTAATGACTGGTAATGGTTATACTGACTGGTAACGGGTTCTGACTGGTAACTGGTTTACTGACGGAACTGGTTTACTGACTGGTAAATGGTTTACTGACTGGCAACTGACTGGTAACTGGTTACTGACTGGTAACTGGTTTACTGACTGGTCAACTGACTGGTAACTGGTTTTACTGGATGGTAAACTGGTTTACTGACTGGTAACTGGTTTACTGACTGGTAACTGACTGGTAACTGGTTTACTGACTGGTAACTGGGTTACTGACTGGTAACTGGTTTACTGACTGGTAACTGGTTTACTGAGGTAACTACTGGAACTGTGTTACTGACTGGACTGGTTTCTGACTGGTACTGTTTACTAGCTGGTAACTGGTTTACTGACTGGTAACTGACTGGTAAACTGGTTTACTGACTGGGGAACTGGTTTACTGACTGGAACTGGTTTACTGACTGGTAAACTGGTAACTGAACTGGTAACTGGTTTACTGACTGGCAACTGGTTTACTACTGACTTACTGGCAACTGACTGGTAACTGGTTTACTGACTGGAACTGGTTTACTGACTGGTAAACTGGTTTACTGACTGCAACTGACTGGTAACTGGTTTATACCTCTTGACACTGGTGAACTGGTTTACTGACTGGCACTGACTGGTAACTGGTTTACTGACCTTGTAACTGGTTTACTGACTGGTAACTGGTTTACTGGACTGGTAAACTGACTGGTAACTGGTTACTGGACCTGGTAACTGGTTACTGACTGGTAACTGTTTTACTGACTGGTAACTGACTGGTTACACTGGTTTACTGACTGGTAACTGGTTACTGACCTGGTAACTGGTTTACTGACTGGTAACTGGTTAACTGACTGGTAACTGGTTTAACTGACTGGTAACTGGTTTACTGACTGGACTGGCAACTCTTTGACTTTGACACATTTGGACGTTTCATACATTTCCTGCGCTCTGAGGTCCTTTCCACACTGCCACATAGAGTCATAACAAATATATAGGTCTTATTTTTAACCGAGTTGCAATTGCGATTTAGATCAGAACACTTTGGGTGAACTGTTGGAATCGTGGAAAATGAAAGATTTTTCTAAGTCTATAGAATATAATAGTGGGCACATTGAGTGCAGTGTTGTTTGCCAGGACAACAGATGACTATGGAGGAGTTATTTGTGACAACGTGTTGGTCAGTGTTTCCTAGGGGACGATGTAATCTGTGGCTACATGTTTCTCTTAACTACTTCATGTACACAACTTAATTCATTCTCCCGGAGCGGCGCTGCAGTCTGAACCACTACATCTCAGTGCAAGACGCGTCACGACAGTCCCTGGTTTGAATCCGGGCAGTTTCACACCCGGCCGTGATTGGGAGTCCCAAAGGTGCGGCGCACAATTCACCCAGTGTCCGTCCGGGTTTGGCCGGCGAAGGCCTGTCATTGTAAATAAGAATTTGTTCTTAACTTACTTGCCTCGTTAAATAAAGGTTCAATAAATAAATAAGATGCTTTTGTCTATTCCTCTTTGATTTAGAAGATACTGTTGTACAATAAACATGCTGATTTAGGTCTCCGACATCACTGGTATCAGGCTGTATTACCTAGCTACGTTTAGCTAGCTACGTTTTCTCTGACTGAAATCATGTATTAGCTAGCTACGTTTAGCTAGCTCGTTTTCTCTGACTGAAAACATGTATTAGCTAGCTACGTTTAGCTAGCTCGTTTTCTCTGACTGAAATCATGTATTAGCTAGCTACGTTTAGCTAGCTACGTTTTTTCTGACTGAAAACATGTATTAGCTAGCTACGTTTTCTTTGACTGAGTACATGTATTAGCTATCTACGTTTTCTCTGACTGAGTACATGTATTAGCTAGCTACGTTTTCTCTGACTGAGTACATGTATTAGCTAGCTACGTTTTCTCTGACTGAGTACATGTCTTAGCTAGCTACGTTTTCTCTGACTGAAATCATGTATTAGCTAGCCTCGTTTTCTCTGACTGAAAATATGTATTAGCTAGCTACGTTTTCTTTGACTGAGTACATGTATTAGCTAGCTGCGTTTTCTCTGACTGAGTACATGTATTATGCTAGCTACGTTTCTCTCTGACTGAGTACATGTATTAGCTAGCTAGCCAGCTAACAAGTGATTGGTATTAGCGCTAACACCGACTTAGCCACAACTTGCTAAGAAAAGACAAACTAGCTGTTTGCAGGTGTAAGAAACACAAACTAACTGTGTAATTATAGAACACTGGATTTATATTCACATGAAAAATACAAACCGGTCCGTGCAATCAATAGGCCCGAGGAGGTGTGGTATATGGACAATATACCACGGCTGCTCTTATGGTGCCTGGACAACAGCCCTTAGCCGTAGCATATAAACCTTGATTTGATTTGAACATGGAGGTCAATAACATCCCACCACCTGCTGCCTACGGAACTGCCCTGGTGTCAAACAGCGACATCTCTCTCTCTCCTCTCTCTCTCTCTCTCTCTCTCTCTCTCTGTTCTCTCTCTCTCTGTCTCTCTCTCTCT
>NW_022264603.1:0-26110 GCF_002021735.2 Oncorhynchus kisutch
AGAGAGAAAGTAAAGGAGTTAAAATATGACATGTGATTTATGTCAAATCCTGTCTGCCTTATTCCAGAATAGAATGAACTGTCACTTTGGGATTAGATTCTAATCAGCAGTAATTGACCAATAAAGGTTGTTGTTCTGATGCGACGTTGTCCTGTGACAGGAGACTGAATCAACAGTGCACCCTACTCACATCAAGTGTCTCTGTCAGGGACTATTGTGCTCTCTACTAGAGGTGTTCTGCTTGTCAGGTGTTTCATGTCTAGTTTACAAGGAGGTTGTGGTGTATGTATCTGTGTGTGTGTGTGTGTGTGTATCTGTGTGTGTGTGTGTGTGTGTGTATCTGTGTGTGTGTGTGTATCTGGTGTGTGTGTGTGTGTGTGTATCTGTGTGTGTGGTGTGTGTGTGTGTGTGTGTGTGTGTGTTGTGTGTGTGTGTGTGTGTTGTGTGTGTGTGTGTGTGTGTGTGTGTGTGTGTGTGGTGTGTCTCAGCAGCAGTCGGTCAGGCCGTATTGGGAAGCTGAAGACAGGTACAGTCCCTCTGACATCACAACACTAATGCACTCACAGAGAATATAATGGGTCACGGAGGACAGAATGAAAGAGGGGGGGTGGAGAGAGGAACAGAGGGGATGAGTGGTGGAGGAGAAGGGGGTGGAGAGTGGAACCGAGGGGATGAGTGGTGGAGGAGAGAAGGGGGTGGAGAGAGGAAACAGAGGGGATGAGTGATGGAGGAGAAGGGGGTGGAGAGTGGAAACCGAGGGGATGAGTGGTGGAGGAGAAGGGGGTGGGGACGGGGAACAGAGGGGATGAGTGGTGGAGGAGAAGGGGGGTGGGGACGGGGGAACAGAGGGATGGAGAGTGGAACAGAGGGGATGAGTGATGGAGGAGAAGGGGGTGGAGAGTGGAACAGAGGGGATGAGTGGTGGAGGAGAAGGAGGTTGAGAGTGGAACCGAGGGGATGAGTGGTGGAGGAGAAGGGGGTGGGGACGGGGAACAGAGGGGATGGAGAGTGGAACAGAGGGGATGAGTGATGGAGGAGAAGGGGGTGGAGATTGGAACCGAGGGGATGAGTGCTGGAGGAGAAGGGGGTGGGGACGGGGAACAGAGGGGATGAGTGGTGGAGGAGAAGGGGTGGGGACGGGGAACAGAGGGGATGGAGAGTGGAACAGAGGGGATGAGTGGTGGAGGAGAAGGGGGTAGAGAGTGGACAGAGGGGATGAGTGATGGAGGAGAAGGGGGTGGAGAGTGGAACAGAGGGGATGAGTGGTGGAGGAGAAGGGGGTGGAGAGAGGAACAGAGGGGATGAGTGGTGGAGGAGAAGGGGGGGGAGAGTGGAAACGCGGGGATGAGTGGTGGAGGAGAAGGGGGTGGAGAGTGGAAACAGAGGGGATGAGTGGTGGAGGAGAAGGGGTGGAGAGTGGAATAGAGGGGATGAGTGATGGAGGAGAAAGGGGTGGAGAGTGGAACCGAGGGGATGAGTGGTGGAGGAGAAGGGGTGGAGAGTGGAACAGAGGGGATGAGTGATGGAGGAGAAGGGGTGGAGGAGAAGGGGGTGGGGACAGGGAACAGAGGGGATGGAGAGAGGAACAGAGGGGATGAGTGATGGAGGAGAAGGGGGTGGAGAGTGGAACAGAGGGGATGAGTGATGGAGGAGAAGGGGGTGGAGAGTGGAACAGAGGGGATGAGTGGTGGAGGAGAAGGGGGGTGGAGAGTGGAACCGAGGGGATGAGTGATGGAGGAGAAGGGGGTGGAGAGTGGAACAGAGGGGATGAGTGATGGAGGAGAAAGGGGTGGAGACGGGGAACAGAGAGGATGGAGAGAGGAACAGAGGGGATGAGTGATGAAGGAGAAGGGGGTGGAGACGGGGAACAGAGGGGATGAGTGATGGAGGAGAAGGGGGTGGGGACGGGGAACAGAGGGGATGAGTGATGGAGGAGAAGGGGGTGGAGACGAGGAACAGAGGGGATGAGTGATGGAGGAGAAGGGGGTGGAGACGAGGAGGAGGAGGGAAGGGTGGTACATGGAGGTGGAGGGGGTGGAGACGAGGTGGAGGAGGAGGGAAGGGTGGTACATGGAGGAGGAGGAGGAGGAGGGAAGGGTGGTACATGGAGGAGGAGGAGGGGAGGGTGGTACATGGAGGAGGAGGAAGGGTGGTACATTGAGGAGGAGGGAGGGAAGGGTGGTACATGGAGGAGGAGGAGGGGAGGGTGGTACATTGAGGAGGAGGGGGGGAGGGTGGTACATTGAGGAGGAGGGGGGGAGGGTGGTACATGAATGAGGAGGAGGAGGGACGGGTGGTACATGGAGGAGGAGGAGGGAAGGGTTCGGTACATGGAGGAGGAGGAGGGGGTGGTACATTGAGGAGGATGGAAGGGTGTACATGGAGGAGGAGGGGGGGTGGTACATTGAGGAGGAGGGGGGGAAGGGTGGTACACGAATGGGGAGGAGGAGGGAAGGGTGGGTACATGGATGAGGAGGAGGAGGATGGGAGGGTGGTACATTGAGGAGGAGGAGGGAAGGGTGGTACATGGAGGAGGAGGAGGAGGGAAGGGTGGTACATGGAGGAGGAGGAGGAGGGAAGGGTGGTACATGGAGGAGGAGGAGGAGAACAGAGGGTTCTTCTCTACAGGACACAGTGTGGTGGAGCTGCTGACTAAACACAGCTAATGATCTGCTGTCCAGGTGAAACCATGCCAACGCTGTCTGCTGCCACGACAACACACCTCCTCCCTCCCCGTCCCCGTAGGGTTACCTGGCCAGGTGTTTAGGTCAGGGGGCGGGGCCAGGAGGGTCGTTAACGTCGTGAACCGGTTGGTAATCAAAGTTATGATGTACATTTAGTTCTCCTGTTCTCTGTCTGCTCTCTCATCTCTCTATACGGCTGTGTTCATCCCTCCTGTTCTCTGTCTGCTCTCATCTCTGTATACGGCTGTGTTCATCCCTCCTGTTCTCTGTCTGCTCTCTCATCTCTCTATACGGCTGTGTTCATCCCTCCTGTTCTCTGTCTGCTCTCTCATCTCTCTCTGTCATCACTGCTGTGTTCAGAAACAAGTATAGGGCTGTCTTCATCCCTCAGTAACCAGTAACCAGTATAGTCTACTGTGTTCATCCCTCAGTAACCAGTAACCAGTATAGTCTCCTGTGTTCATCCCTCAGTAACCAGTAACCAGTATAGTCTGCTGTGTTCATCTGTCAGTAACCAGTAACCAGTATAGTCTGCTGTGTTCATCCCTCAGTAACCAGTAACCAGTATAGTCTGCTGTATTCATCCCTCAGTAACCAGTAACCAGTATGGTCTGCTGTGTTCATCCCTCAGTAACCAGTAACCAGTATAGTCTACTGTGTTCATCCCTCAGTAACCAGTATAGTCTGCTGTGTTCATCCCTCAGTAACCAGTAACCAGTATAGTCTACTGTGTTCATCCCTCAGTAACCAGTAACCAGTATAGTCTGCTGAGTTCATCCCTCAGTAACCAGTAACCAGTATAGTCTGCTGAGTTCATTCCGCAGTAACCAGTAACCAGTATAGTCTGCTGTGTTCATCCCTCAGTAACCAGTAACCAGTATAGTCTACTGTGTTCATCCCTCAGTAACCAGTAACCAGTATAGTCTACTGTGTTCATCCCTCAGTAATCAGTAACCAGTATAGTCTACTGTGTTCATCCCTCAGTAACCAGTAACCAGTAACCAGTATAGTCTCCTGTGTTCATCCCTCAGTAACCAGTAACCAGTATAGTCTGCTGTGTTCATCCCTCAGTAACCAGTAACCAGTAACCAGTATAGTCTACTGTGTTCATCCCTCAGTAACCAGTATCCAGTATAGTCTACTGTGTTCATCCCTCAGTAACCAGTAACCAGTATAGTCTGCTGTGTTCATCCCTCAGTAACCAGTAACCAGTATAGTCTGCTGTGTTCATCCCTCAGTAACCAGTAACCAGTATAGTCTGCTGTGTACATCCCTCAGTAACCAGTAACCAGTATAGTCTGCTGTGTTCATCCCTCAGTAACCAGTAACCAGTATAGTCTACTGTGTTCATCCCTCAGTAACCAGTAACCAGTATAGTCTACTGTGTTCATCCCTCAGTAACCAGTATAGTCTGCTGTGTTCATCCCTCAGTAACCAGTATAGTCAGCTGTGTTCATCCCTCAGTAACCAGTAAACCAGTATAGTCTGCTGTGTTCATCCCTCAGTAACCAGTAACCAGTAACCAGTATAGTCTGCAGTGTTCATACCTCAGTAACCAGTAACCAGTAACCAGTTTAGTCTACTGTGTTCCTCCCTCAGTAACCAGTAACCAGTATAGTCTGCTGTGTTCATCCCTCAGTAACCAGTAACAGTATAGTCTACTGTGTTCATCCCTCAGTAACCATTAACCAGTAACCAGTATAGTCTGCTGTGTTCATCCCTCAGTAACAGTAACCAGTATAGTCTGCTGTGTTCATCCCTCAGTAACCAGTAACCAGTATAGTCTGCTGTGTTCATCCCTCAGTAACCAGTAACCAGTATAGTCTGCTGTGTTCATCCCTCAGTAACCAGTAACCAGTATAGTCTACTGTGTTCATCCCTCATTAACCAGTATAATCTGCTGTGTTCATCCCTCAGTAACCAGTAACCAGTATAGTCTACTGTGTTCATCCCTCAGTAACCATTAACCAGTATAGTCTGCTGTGTTCATCCCTCAGTAACCAGTAACCAGTATAGTCTGCTGTGTTCATCCCTCAGTAACCAGTAACCAGTATAGTCTGCTGTGTTCATCCCTCAGTAACCAGTAACCAGTAACAGTATAGTCTGCTGTGTTCATCCCTCAGTAACCAGTAACCAGTATAGTCTGCTGTGTTCATCCCTCAGTAACCAGTAACCAGTAACCAGTATAGTCTGCTGTGTTCATCCCTCAGTAACCAGTAACCCAGTAACCAGTATAGTCTACTGTGTTCATCCCTCAGTAACCAGTAACCAGTATAGTCTACTGTGTTCATCCCTCAGTAACCAGTAACCAGTAAAGTCTACTGTGTTCATCCCTCAGTAACCAGTAACCAGTAACCAGTATAGTCTACTGTGTTCATCCCTCAGTAACCAGTAACCAGTATAGTCTGCTGTGTTCATCCCTCAGTAACCAGTTACCAGTAACCAGTATAGACTACTGTGTTCATTCCCTCAGTAACCAGTAACCAGTAACCAGTATAGTCTGCTGTGTTCACCCCTCAGTAACCAGTAACCAGTATAGTCTGCTGTGTTCATCCCTCAGTAACCAGTAACCAGTATAGTCTACTGTGTTCATCCCTCAGTAACCACAAACCAGTATAGTCTCCTGTGTTCATCCCTCAGTAACCAGTAACCAGTATAGTCTGCTGTGTTCATCTGTCAGTAACCAGTAACCAGTACCAGTATAGTCTGCTGTGTTCATCCCTCAGTAACCCAGTAACCAGTATATAGTCTGCTGTATTCATCCCTCAGTAACCAGTAACCAGTATAGTCTGCTGTGTTCATCCCTCAGTAACCAGTAACCAGTATAGTCTGCTGTGTTCATCCCTCAGTAACCAGTAACCAGTATAGTCTACTGTGTTCATCCCTCAGTAACCAGTAACCAGTATAGTCTACTGTGTTCATCCCTCAGTAACCAGTAACCAGTAACCAGTATAGTCTCCTGTGTTCATCCCTCAGTAACCAGTAACCAGTATAGTCTGCTGTGTTCATCCCTCAGTACCAGTAACCAGTAACCAGTATAGTCTACTGTGTTCATCCCTCAGTAACCAGTATCCAGTATAGTCCATCACCTCTACTGTGTTATCCCTCAGTAACCAGTAACCAGTATAGTCTGCTGTGTTCATCCCTCAGTAACCAGTAACCAGTATAGTCTGCTGTGTTCATCCCTCAGTAACCAGTAACCAGTATAGTCTGCTGTGTTCATCCCTCAGTAACCAGTAACCAGTATAGTCTGCTGTGTTCATCCCTCAGTAACAAGTAACCAGTAACCAGTATAGTCTGCTGTGTTCATCGCTCGTAACCAGTAACCAGTATTGTCTGCTGTGTTCATCCCTCAGTAACCAGTAACCAGTATAGTCTGCTGTGTTCATCCCTCAGTAACCAGTAACCAGTATAGTCTGCTGTGTTCATCCCTCAGTAACCAGTAACCAGTAACCAGTATAGTCTGCCTGTGTTCATCCCTCAGTAACCAGTAACCAGTATAGTCTGCTGTGTTCATCCCTCAGTAACCAGTAACCAGTAACCAGTATAGTCTACTGTGTTCATCCCTCAGTAACCAGTAACCAGTATAGTCTACTGTGTTCATCCCTCAGTAACCAGTAACCAGTAAAGTCTACTGTGTTCATCCCTCAGTAACCAGTAACCAGTAACCAGTATAGTCTACTGTGTTCATCCCTCAGTAACCAGTAACCAGTAACCAGTATAGACTACTGTGTTCATCCTCAGTAACCAGTAACCAGTAACCAGTATAGTCTGCTGTATTCATCCCTCAGTAACCCGAGTAACCAGTATAGTCTGCTGTGTTCATCCCTCAGTAAACCAGTAACCAGTATAGTCTAGCTGTGTTCATCCCTCAGTAACCAGTAACCAGTATAGTCTGCTGTGTTCATCCCTCAGTAACCAGTAACCAGTATAGTCTACTGTGTTCATCCCTCAGTAACCAGTATAGTCTGCTGTGTTCATCCCTCAGTAACCAGTAGAGTCTACTGTGTTCATCCCTCAGTAACCGTAACCAGTATAGTCTGCTGTGTTCATACCTCAGTAACCAGTAACCAGTATAGTCTGCTGAGTTCATTCCGCAGTAACCAGTAACCAGTATAGTCTGCTGTGTTCATCCCTCAGTAACCAGTAACCAGTATAGTCTACTGTGTTCATCCCTCAGTAACCAGTAACCAGTATAGTCTACTGTGTTCATCCCTCAGTAACCAGTAACCAGTATAGTCTACTGTGTTCATCCCTCAGGAACCAGTAACCAGTAACCAGTATAGTCTCCTGTGTTCATCCCTCAGTAACCAGTAACCAGTATAGTCTTCTGTGTTCATCCCTCAGTAAACCAGTAAACCAGTAACCAGTATAGTCTACTGTGTTCATCCCTCAGTAACCAGTATCCATATAGTCCATCATCTCTACTGTGTTCATCCCTCAGTAACCAGTAACCAGTATAGTCTGCTGTGTTCATCCCTCAGTAACCATAACCAGTATAGTCTGCTGTGTTCATCCCTCAGTAAACCAGTAACCAGTATGTCTGCTGTGTTCATCCCTCAGTAACCAGTAACCAGTATAGTCCTGCTGTGTTCATCCCAGAACCAGTAACCAGTATAGTCTGCTGTGTTCTCCCTCAGTAACCAGTAACCAGTATAGTCTGCTGTGTATCCCTCAGTACCCTAACCAGTACCAGTATAGTCGGCTGTGTTCATCCCTCAGTAACATAACCAGTATAGTCTGCTGTGTTCATCCCTCAGTACCAGTAACACAGTAACAGTATAGTCTGCTGTGTTCATCCCTCAGTAACCAGTAACCAGTAACCAGTATAGTCTACTGTGTTCATCCTCAGTAACCAGTATCCGTATAGTCCATCATCTCTACTGTGTTTATCCCTCAGTAACCAGTAACCAGTATAGTCTGCTGTGTTCATCCCTCAGTAACCAGTAACCAGTATAGTCTGCTTGTGTTCATCCCCTCAGTAACCAGTAACCAGTATAGTCTGCTGTGTTCATCCCTCAGTAACCAGTAACCAGTATAGTCTGCTGTGTTCATCCTCAGTAACCAGTAAACCAGTATAGTCTGCTGTGTTCATCCCTCAGTAACCAGTAACCAGTATAGGTCTGCTGTGTCATCCCTCAGTAACCAGTAACCAGTAACCAGTATAGTCTGCTGTGTTCTCCCTCAGTAACCAGTAACCAGTATAGTCTGCTGTGTTCATCCCTCAGTAACCAGTAACCAGTAACCAGTATAGTCTGCTGTGTTCATCCCTCATTAACCAGTAACCAGTAACCAGTATAGTCTACTGTGTTCATCCTCAGTAACCAGTAACCAGTATAGTCTACTGTGTTCATCCCTCAGTAACCAGTAACCAGTATAGTCTGCTGTATTCATCCCTCAGTAACCAGTAACCAGTATAGTCTGCTGTGTTCATCCCTCAGTAACCAGTAACCAGTATAGTCTGCTGTGTTCATCCCTCAGTAACCAGTATAGTCTGCTGTGTTCATCCCTCAGTAACCAGTAACCAGTATAGTCTACTGTGTTCATCCCTCAGTAACCAGTAACCAGTATAGTCTACTGTGTTCATCCCTCAGTAACCAGTAACCAGTAAAGTCTACTGTGTTCATCCCTCAGTAACCAGTAACCAGTATAGTCTACTGTGTTCATCCCTCAGTAACCAGTAACCAGTATAGTCTACTGTGTTCATCCCTCAGTAACCAGTAACCAGTAAAGTCTACTGTGTTCATCCCTCAGTAACCAGTAACCAGTATAGTCTACTGTGTTCATCCCTCAGTAACCACAAACCAGTATAGTCTCCTGTGTTCATCCCCTCAGTAAACCAGTAACCAGTATAGTCTGCTGTGTTCATCCCTCAGTAACCAGTAACCAGTATAGTCTGCTGTATTCATCCCTCAGTAACCAGTAACCAGTATAGTCTGCTGTGTTCATCCCTCAGTAACCAGTAACCAGTATAGTCTGCTGTATTCATCCCTCAGTAACCAGTAACCAGTATAGTCTGCTGTGTTCATCCCTCAGTAACCAGTAACCAGTATAGTCTGCTGTGTTCATCCCTCAGTAACCAGTATAGTCTGCTGTGTTCATCCCTCAGTAACCAGTAACCAGTATAGTCTACTGTGTTCATCCCTCAGTAACCAGTAACCCAGTATAGTCTGCTGTGTTCATCCCTCAGTAACCAGTTAACCAGTAACCAGTATAGTCTGCTGTGTTCATCCCTCAAGTAACCAGTAACCAGTATAGTCTGCTGTGTTCATCCCTCAGTAACCAGTAACCAGTAACCAGTATAGTCTACTGTGTTCATCCCTCAGTAACCAGTAACCAGTATAGTCTACTGTGTTCATCCCTCAGTAACCAGTAACCAGTATAGTCTGCTGTGTTCATCCCTCAGTAACCAGTAACCAGTATAGTCTGCTGTATTCATCCCTCAGTAACCAGTAACCAGTATAGTCTGCTGTGTTCATCCCTCAGTAACCAGTAACAGTATAGTCTGCTGTATTCATCCCTCAGTAACCAGTAACCAGTATAGTCTGCTGTGTTCATCCCTCAGTAACCAGTAACCAGTATAGTCTGCTGTGTTCATCCCTCAGTAACCAGTACTAGTCTGCTGTGTTCATCCCTCAGTAACCAGTAACCAGTATAGTCTACTGTGTTCATCCCTCAGTAACCAGTAACCAGTTATAGTCTGCTGTGTCATCCTCAGTAACCAGTAACCAGTAACCAGTATAGTCTGCTGTGTTCATCCCTCAGTAACCAGTACCAGTATAGTCTGCTGTGTTCATCCCTCAGTAACCAGTAACCAGTAACCAGTATAGTCTACTGTGTTCATCCCTCAGTAACCAGTAACCAGTATAGTCTACTGTGTTCATCCCTCAGTAACAGTAAACAGTAAAGTCTACTGTGTTCATCCCTCAGTAACCAGTAACCAGTATAGTCTACTGTGTTCATCCCTCAGTAACCAGTAACCAGTATAGTCTGCTGTGTTCATCCCTCAGTAACCAGTAACCAGTAACCAGTATAGTCTACTGTGTTCATCCCTCAGTAACCAGTAACCAGTAACCAGTATAGTCTGCTGTGTTCACCCCTCAATAACCAGTAACCAGTATAGTCTGCTGTGTTCATCCCTCAGTAACCAGAACCAGTATAGTCTACTGTGTTCATCCCTCAGTAACCACAACCAGTATAGTCTCCTGTGTTCATCCCTCAGTAACCAGTAACCAGTATAGTCTGCTGTGTTCATCTGTCAGTAACCAGTAACCAGTATAGTCTGCTGTGTTCATCCCTCAGTAACCAGTAACCAGTATAGTCTGCTGTATTCATCCCTCAGTAACCAGTAACCAGTATAGTCTGCTGTGTTCATCCCTCAGTAACCAGTAACCAGTATAGTCTGCTGTGTTCATCCCTCAGTAACCAGTAACCAGTATAGTCTACTGCGTTCATCCCTCAGTAAACCAGTATAGTCTGGTGTGTTCATCCCTCAGTAACCAGTAACCAGTATAGTCTACTGTGTTCATCCCTCAGTAACCAGTAACCAGTATAGTCTGCTGTGTTCATCCCTCAGTAACCAGTAACCAGTATAGTCTGCTGTATTCATCCCTCAGTAACCAGTAACCAGTATAGTCTGCTGTGTTCATCCCTCAGTAACCAGTAAACCAGTATGTCTGCTGTGTTCATCCCTCAGTAACCAGTAACCAGTATAGTCTGCTGAGTTCATTCCGCAGTAACCAGTAACCAGTACAGTCTGCTGTGTTCATCCCTCAGTAACCAGTAACCAGTATAGTATACTGTGTTCATCCCTCAGTAACCAGTAACTCAGTATAGTCTGCTGTATTCATCCCTCAGTAACCAGTAACCAGTATAGTCTGCTGAGTTCATTCCGCAGTAACCAGTAACCAGTATAGTCTGCTGTGTCATCCCTCAGTAACCAGATAACCAGTATAGTATACTGTGTTCATCCCTCAGTAACCAGTAACCAGTATAGTCTGCTTGTATTCATCCCTCAGTAACCAGTAACCAGTATAGTCTACTGTGTTCATCCCTCAGTAACCAGTAACCAGTATAGTCTGCTGTATTCATCCCTCAGTAACCAGTAACCAGTATAGTCTGCTGTGTTCATCCCTCAGTAACCATGTAACCAGTATAGTCTGCTGTGTTCATCCCTCAGTACACCAGTAACCAATATAGTCTGCTGTGTTCATCCCTCAGGTAACAAGTAAACCAGTAACCAGTATAGTCTGCTGTGTTCATCGCTCAGTAACCAGTAACCAGTATTGTCTGCTGTGTTCATCCCTCAGTAACCAGTAACCAGTATAGTCTGCTGTGTTCATCCCTCAGTAACCAGTAACCAGTATAGTCTGCTGTGTTCATCCCTCAGTAACCAGTAACCAGTAACCAGTATAGTCTGCTGTGTTCATCCCTCAGTAACCAGTAACAGTATAGTCTGCTGTGTTCATCCCTCAGTAACCAGTAACCAGTAACCAGTATAGTCTGCAGTGTTTCATACCTCAGTAACCAGTAACCATAACCAGTTTAGTCTACTGTGTTCCTCCCTCAGTAACCAGTAACCAGTATAGTCTGCTGTGTTCATCCCTCAGTAACCAGTAACCAGTATAGTCTACTGTGTTCATCCCTCAAGTAACCATTAACCAGTAACCAGTATAGTCTGCTGTTGTTCATCCCTCAGTAACCAGTAACCAGTATAGTCTGCTGTGTTCATCCCTCAGTAACCAGTAACCAGTATAGTCTGCTGTGTTCATCCCTCAGTAACCAGTAACCAGTATAGTCTGCTGTGTTCATCCTCAGTAACCAGTAACCAGTATAGTCTACTGTGTTCATCCCTCATTAACCAGTATAATCTGCTGTGTTCATCCCTCAGTAACCAGTAACCAGTATAGTCTACTGTGTTCATCCCTCAGTAACCATTAACCAGTATAGTCTGCTGTGTGTCATCCCTCAGTAACCAGTAACCAGTATAGTCTGCTGTGTTCATCCCTCAGTAACCAGTAACCAGTATAGTCTGCTGTGTTCATCCCTCAGTAACCAGTAACCAGTAACCAGTATAGTCTGCTGTGTTCATCCCTCAGTAACCAGTAACCAGTATAGTCTGCTGTGTTCATCCCTCAGTAACCAGTAACCAGTAACCAGTATAGTCTGCTTTGTTCATCCCTCAGTAACCAGTAACCAGTAACCAGTATAGTCTACTGTGTTCATCCCTCAGTAACCAGTAACCAGTATAGTCTACTGTGTTCATCCCTCAGTAACCAGTAACCAGTATAGTCTACTGTGTTCATCCCTCAAGTAACCAGTAACAGTAAGTCTACTGTGTTCATCCTCAGTAAACCAGTAACCAGTATAGTCTACTGTGTCATCCCTCAGTAAACCAGTAACCAGTATAGTCTGCTGTGTTCATCCCTCAGTAAACCAGTTACCAGTAACCAGTATAGACTACTGTGTTTCATCCCTCAGTAACCAGTAAACAGTAACCAGTATAGTCTGCTGTGTTCACCCCTCAGTAACCAGTAACCAGTATAGTCTGCTTGTTCATCCCTCAGTAACCAGTAACCAGTATAGTCCTACTGTGTTCATCCCTCATAACCACAAACCAGTATAGTCTCCTGTGTTCATCCCTCAGTAACCAGTAACCAGTATAGGTCTGCTGTGGTCATCTGTCAGTAACCAGTAACCAGTATCAGTCTGCTGATGTTCATCCCTCAGTAACCAGTAACCAGTATAGTCTGCTGTGTTCATCCCTCAGTAACCAGAGTAACCAGTATAGTCTGCTGTGTTCATCCCTCAGTAACCAGTAACCAGTATAGTCTACTGTGTTCATCCCTCAGTAACCGTAACCAGTATAGTCTGCTTGTGTTCATCCCTCAGTAACCAGTAACCAGTATAGTCTACTGTGTTCATCCCTCAGTAACCAGTATAGTTCTGCTGTGTTCATCCCTCAGTAACCAGTATAGTCTACTGTGTTCATCCCTCAGTAACCAGTAACCAGTATAGTCTGCTGTGTTCATCCCTCAGTAACCAGTAACCAGTATAGTCTGCTGAGTTCATTCCGCAGTAACCAGTAACCAGTATAGTCTGCTGTGTTCATCCCTCAGTAACCAGTAACCAGTATAGTCTACTGTGTTCATCCCTCAGTAACCAGTAACCAGTATAGTCTACTGTGTTCATCCCTCAGTAACCATAACCAGTATAGTCTACTGTGTTCATCCCTCAGGAACCAGTAACCAGTAAACCAGTATAGTCTCCTGTGTTCATCCCTCAGTAACCAGTAACCAGTATAGTCTGCTGTGTTCATTCCCTCAGTAACCAGTAACCAGTAACCAGTATAGTCTACTGTGTTCATCCCTCAGTAACCAGTATCCAGTATAGTCCATCATCTCTACTGTGTTCATCCCTCAGTAACCAGTAACCAGTATAGTCTGCTGTGTTCATCCCTCAGTAACCAGTACCAGTATAGTCTGCTGTGTTCATCCCTCAGTAACCAGTAACCAGGTATAGTCGCTGTGTTCATCCCTCAGTAACCAGTAACCAGTATAGTCTGCTGTGTTCATCCCTCAGTAACCATAACCAGTATAGTCTGCTGTGTTCATCCCGCAGTAACCAGTAACAGTATAGTCTGCTGTGTTCATCCCTCAGTAACCAGTAACCAGTAACAGTATGTCTGCTGTGTTCATCCCGTCAGTAACCAGTAACCAGGAACTTAGTATAGTCTTGCTGTGTTCATCCCTCAGTAACCAGTAACCAGTAACCAGTATAGTCTGCTGTGTTATCCCTCATTAACCATAACCAGTAACCAGTATAGTCTACTGTGTTCATCCCTCAGTAACCAGTAACCAGTATTAGTCTACTGTGTTCATCCCTCAGTAACCAGTAACCAGTATAGTCTGCTGTATTCATCCCTCAGTAACCAGTAACCAGTATAGTCTGCTGTGTTCATCCCTCAGTAACCAGTAACCAGTATAGTCTGCTGTGTTCATCCCTCAGTAACCAGTATAGTCTGCTGTTGTTCATCCCTCAGTAACCAGTAACCAGTATAGTCTACTGTGTTCATCCCTCAGTAACCAGTAACCAGTATAGTCTACTGTGTTCATCCCTCAGTAACCAGTAACCAGTAAAGTCTACTGTGTTCATCCTCAGTAACCAGTAACCAGTATAGTCTACTGTGTTCATCCCTCAGTAACCAGTAACCAGTATAGTCTACTGTGTTCATCCCTCAGTAACCAGTAACCAGTAAAGTCTACTGTGTCATCCCTCAGTAACCAGTAACCAGTATAGTCTACTGTGTTCATCCCTCAGTAACCCAAACCAGTATAGTCTCCTTGTTCATCCCTCAGTAACCAGTAACCAGTATAGTCTGCTGTGTTCATCCCTCAGTAACCAGTAACCAGTATAGTCTGCTGTATTCATCCCTCAGTAACCAGTAACCAGTATAGTCTGCTGTGTTCATCCCTCAGTAACCAGTAACCAGTATAGTCTGCTGTATTCATCCCTCAGTAACCAGTAACCAGTATAGTCTGCTGTGTTCATCCCTCAGTAACCAGTAACCAGTATAGTCTGCTGTGTTCATCCCTCAGTAACCAGTATAGTCTGCTGTGTCATCCCTCAAGTAACCAGTAACCAGTATAGTCTACTGTGTCATCCTCGAGTAACCAGTAACCAGTATAGTCTGCTGTGTTCATCCCTCAGTAACCAGTAACCAGTAACCAGTATAGTCTGCTTGTGTTCATCCCTCAGTAACCAGTAACCAGTATAGTCTGCTGGTTCATCCCTCAGTAACCAGTAACCAGTAACCAGTATAGTCTACTGTGTTCATCCCTCAGTAACCAGTAACCAGTATAGTCTACTGTGTTCATCCCTCAGTAACCAGTAACCAGTATAGTCTGCTGTGTTCATCCCTCAGTAACCAGTAACCAGTATAGTCTGCTGTATTCATCCCTCAGTAACCAGTAACAGTATAGTCTGCTGTGTTCATCCCTCAGTAACCAGTAACCAGTATAGTCTGCTGTATTCATCCTCAGTAACCAGTAACCAGTATAGTCTGCTGTGTTCATCCCTCAGTAACCAGTAACCAGTATAGTCTGCTGTGTTCATCCCTCAGTAACCAGTATAGTCTGCTGTGTTCATCCCTCAGTAACCAGTAACCAGTATAGTCTACTGTGTTCATCCCTCAGTAACCAGTAACCAGTATAGTCTGCTGTGTTCATCCCTCCGTAACCAGTAACCAGTAACCAGTATAGTCTGCTGTGTTCATCCCTCAGTAACCAGTAACCAGTATAGTCTGCTGTGTTCATCCCTCAGTAACCAGTAACCAGTAACCAGTAACCAGTATAGTCTACTGTGTTCATCCCTCAGTAACCAGTAACCAGTATAGTCTACTGTGTTCATCCCTCAGTAACCAGTAACCAGTAAAGTCTACTGTGTTCATCCCTCAGTAACCAGTAACCAGTATAGTCTACTGTGTTCATCCCTCAGTAACCAGTAACCAGTATAGTCTGCTGTGTTCATCCCTCAGTAACCAGTAACCAGTAACAGTATAGTCTACTGTGTTCATCCCTCAGTAACCAGTAACCAGTAACCAGTATAGTCTGCTGTGTTCACCCCTCAGTAACCAGTAACCAGTATAGTCTGCTGTGTTCATCCCTCAGTAACCAGTAACCAGTATAGTCTACTGTGTTCATCCCTCAGTAACCACAAACCAGTATAGTCTCCTGTGTTCATCCCTCAGTAACCAGTAACCAGTATAGTCTGCTGTGTTCATCTGTCAGTAACCAGTAACCAGTATAGTCTGCTGTGTTCATCCCTCAGTAACCAGTAACCAGTATAGTCTGCTGTATTCATCCCTCAGTAACCAGTAACCAGTATAGTCTGCTGTGTTCATCCCTCAGTAACCAGTAACCAGTATAGTCTGCTGTGTTCATCCCTCAGTAACCAGTAACCAGTATAGTCTACTGTGTTCATCCCTCAGTAACCAGTATAGTCTGGTGTGTTCATCCCTCAGTAACCAGTAACCAGTATAGTCTACTGTGTTCATCCCTCAGTAACCAGTAACCAGTATAGTCTGCTGTGTTCATCCCTCAGTAACCAGTAACCAGTATAGTCTGCTGAGTTCATTCCGCAGTAACCAGTAACCAGTATAGTCTGCTGTGTTCATCCCTCAGTAACCAGTAACCAGTATAGTATACTGTGTTCATCCCTCAGTAACCAGTAACCAGTATAGTCTGCTGTATTCATCCCTCAGTAACCAGTAACCAGTATAGTCTACTGTGTTCATCCCTCAGTAACCAGTAAACCAGTATAGTCTGCTGTATTCATCCCTCAGTAACCAGTAACCAGTATAGTCTGCTGTGTTCATCCCTCAGTAACCAGTAACCAGTATAGTCTGCTGTGTTCATCCCTCAGTAACCAGTAACCAGTATAGTCTGCTGTATTCATCCCTCAGTAACCAGTAACCAGTATAGTCTGCTGTGTTCATCCCTCAGTAACCAGTAACCAGTATAGTCTGCTGTGTTCATCCCTCAGTAACCAGTAACCAGTATAGTCTACTGTGTTCATCCCTCAGTAACCAGTAACCAGTATAGTCTACTGTGTTCATCCCTCAGTAACCAGTATAGTCTCTGTGTTCATCCTCAGTAACCAGTAACCAGTATAGTCTACTGTGTTCATCCCCTCAGTAACCAGTAACCAGTATAGTCTACTGTGTTCATCCCTCAGTAACCAGTAACCAGTAACCAGTATAGTCTCCTGTGTTCATCCCTCAGTAACCAGTAACCAGTATAGTCTGCTGTGGTCATCTGTCAGTAACCAGTAACCAGTATAGTCTGCTGTGTTCATCCCTCAGTAACCAGTAACCAGTATAGTCTGTTGTATTCATCCCTCAGTAACCAGTAACCAGTATAGTCTGCTGTGTTCATCCCTCAGTAACCAGTAACCAGTATAGTCTGCTGTGTTCATCCCTCAGTAACCAGTAACCAGTATAGTCTACTGTGTTCATCCCTCAGTAACCAGTAACCAGTATAGTCTACTGTGTTCATCCCTCAGTAACCAGTAACCAGTATAGTCTACTGTGTTCATCCCTCAGTAACCAGTAACCAGTATAGTCTACTGTGTTCATCCCTCAGTAACCAGTAACCAGTATAGTCTACTGTGTTCATCCCTCAGTAACCAGTAACCAGTAACCAGTATAGTCTCCTGTGTTCATCCCTCAGTAACCAGCTAACCAGTATAGTCTGCTGTGTTCATCCCTCAGTAACCAGTAACCAGTAACCAGTAATAGTCTACTGTGTTCATCCCTCAGTAACCAGTATCCAGTATAGTCCCATCACCTCTACTGTGTTCATCCCTCAGTAACCAGTAACCAGTATAGTCTGCTGTGTTCATCCCTCAGTAACCAGTAACCAGTATAGTCTGCTGTGTTCATCCCTCAGTAACCAGTAACCAGTATAGTCTGCTGTGTTCATCCCTCAGTAACCAGTAAACCAGTATAGTCCTGCTGTGTTCATCCTCAGTAACAAGTAACCAGTAACCAGTATAGTCTGCTGTGTTCATCGCTCAGTAACCAGTAACCAGTATTGTCCTGCTGTGTTCATCCCTCAGTAACCAGTAACCCAGTATAGTCTGCTGTGTTCATCCCTCAGTAACCAGTAACCCAGTATAGTCCTGCTGTGTTCATCCCTCAGTAAACCAGTAACCAGTAACCAGTATAGTCTGCTGTGTTCATCCCTCAGTAACCAGTAACCAGTATAGTCTGCTGTGTTCATCCCTCAGTAACCAGTAACCAGTAACCAGTATAGTCTGCAGTGTTCATAACCTCAGTAACCAGTAACCAGTAACCAGTAACCAGTTTAGTCTACTGTGTTCCTCCCTCAGTAACCAGTAACCAGTATAGTCTGCTGTGTTCATCCCTCAGTAACCAGTAACCAGTATAGTCTACTGTGTTCATCCCTCAGTAACCATTAACCAGTAACCAGTATAGGTCTGCTGTGTTCATCCCTCAGTAACCAGTAACCAGTATAGTCTGCTGTGTTCATCCCTCAGTAAACCAGTAACCAGTATAGTCTGCTGTGTTCATCCCTCAGTAACCAGTAACCAGTATAGTCTGCTGTGTTCATCCCTCAGTAACCAGTAACCAGTATAGTCTACTGTGTTCATCCCTCATTAACCAGTATAATCTGCTGTTGTTCATCCCTCAGTAACCAGTAACCAGTATAGTCTACTGTGTTCATCCCTCAGTAACCATTAACCAGTATAGTCTGCTGTGTTCATCCTCTCAGTAACCAGTAACCAGTATAGTCTGCTGTGTTCATCCCTCAGTAACCCAGTAACCAGTATAGTCTGCTGTGTTCATCCCTCAGTAACCAGTAACCAGTATAGTCTGCTGTGTTCATCCCTCAGTAACCAGTAACCAGTAACCAGTATAGTCTGCTGTGTTCATCCCTCAGTAACCAGTAACCAGTATAGTCTGCTGTGTTCATCCCTCAGTAACCAGTAACCAGTAACCAGTATAGTCTGCTGTGTTCATCCCTCAGTAACCAGTAACCAGTAACCAGTATAGTCTACTGTGTTCATCCCTCAGTAACCAGTAACAGTATAGTCTACTGTGTTCATCCCTCAGTAACCAGTAACCAGTAAAGTCTACTGTGTTCATCCCTCAGTAACCAGTAACCAGTAACCAGTATAGTCTACTGTGTTCATCCCTCAGTAACCAGTAACCAGTATAGTCTGCTGTGTTCATCCCTCAGTAACCAGTAACCAGTAACCAGTATAGACTACTGTGTTCATCCCTCAGTAACCAGTAACCAGTAACCAGTATAGTCTGCTGTGTTCACCCCTCAGTAACCAGTAACCAGTATAGTCTGCTGTGTTCATCCCTCAGTAACCAGTAACCAGTATAGTCTACTGTGTTCATCCCTCAGTAACCACAAACCAGTATAGTCTCCTGTGTTCATCCCTCAGTAACCAGTAACCAGTATAGTCTGCTGTGTTCATCTGTCAGTAACCAGTAACCAGTATAGTCTGCTGTGTTCATCCCTCAGTAACCAGTAACCAGTATAGTCTGCTGTATTCATCCCTCAGTAACCAGTAACCAGTATAGTCTGCAGTGTTCATCCTCAGTAACCAGTACCAGTATAGTCTGCTGTGTTCATCCCTCAGTAACCAGTAACCAGTATAGTCTACTGTGTTCATCCCTCAGTAACCAGTAACCAGTATAGTCTGCTGTGTTCATCCCTCAGTAACCAGTAACCAGTATAGTCTACTGTGTTCATCCCTCAGTAACCAGTATAGTCTGCTGTGTTCATCCCTCAGTAACCAGATATAGTCTACTGTGTTCATCCCTCAGTAACCAGTAACCAGTATAGTCTGCTGTGTTCATCCCTCAGTAACCAGTAACCAGTATAGTCTGCTGAGTTCATTCCGCAGTAACCAGTAACCAGTATAGTCTGCTGTGTTCATCCCTCAGTAACCAGTAACCAGTATAGTCTACTGTGTTCATCCCCTCAGTAACCAGTAACCAGTATAGTCTACTGTGTTCATCCCTCAGTAACCAGTAACCGTATAGTCTACTGTGTTCATCCCTCAGGAACCAGTAACCAGTAACCAGTATAGTCTCCTGTGTTCATCCCTCAGTAACCAGTAACCAGTATAGTCTGCTGTGTTCATCCCTCAGTAACCAGTAACCAGTAACCAGTATAGTCTACTGTGTTCATCCCTCAGTAACCAGTATCCAGTATAGTCCATCATCTCTACTGTGTTCATCCCTCAGTAACCAGTAACCAGTATAGTCTGCTGTGTTCATCCCTCAGTAACCAGTAACCAGTATAGTCTGCTGTGTTCATCCCTCAGTAACCAGTAACCAGTATAGTCTGCTGTGTTCATCCCTCAGTAACCAGTAACCAGTATAGTCTGCTGTGTTCATCCCTCAGTAACCAGTAACCAGTATAGTCTGCTGTGTTCATCCCTCAGTAACCAGTAACCAGTATAGTCTGCTGTGTTCATCCCTCAGTAACCAGTAACCAGTAACCAGTATAGTCTGCTGTGTTCATCCCTCAGTAACCAGTAACCCAGTATAGTCTGCTGTGTTCATCCCTCAGTAACCAGTAACCAGTAACCCAGTATAGTCTGCTGTGTTCATCCCTCATTAACCAGTAACCAGTAACCAGTATAGTCTACTGTGTTCATCCCTCAGTAACCAGTAACCAAGTATAGTCTACTGTGTTCATCCCTCAGTAACCAGTAACCAGTATAGTCTGCTGTATTCATCCCTCAGTAACCAGGAACCAGTATAGTCTGCTGTGTTCATCCCTCAGTAACAGTACCAGTATAGTCTGCTGTGTTCATCCTCAGTACCAGTAAGTCTGCTGTTCATCCTCAGTAACCAGTAACCGTATAGTCTACTGTGTTCATCCCTCAGTAACCAGTAACCAGTATAGTCTACTGTGTTCATCCCTCAGTAACCAGTAACCAGTAAAGTCTACTGTGTTCATCCCTCAGTAACCAGTAACCAGTATAGTCTACTGTGTTCATCCCTCAGTAACCAGTAACCAGTATAGTCTACTGTGTTCATCCCTCAGTAACCAGTAAAGTCTACTGTGTTCATCCCTCAGTAACCAGTAACCAGTATAGTCTACTGTGTTCATCCCTCAGTAACCACAAACCAGTATAGTCTCCTGTGTTCATCCCTCAGTAACCAGTAACCAGTATAGTCTGCTGTGTTCATCCCTCAGTAACCAGTAACCAGTATAGTCTGCTGTATCATCCCTCAGTAACCAGTAACCAGTATAGTCTGCTGTGTTCATCCCTCAGTAACCAGTAACCAGTATAGTCTGCTTGTATTCATCCCTCAGTAACCAGTAACCAGTATAGTCTGCTGTGTTCATCCCTCAGTAACCAGTAACCAGTATAGTCTGCTGGTGTTCATCCTCAGTAACCAGTATAGGTCTGCTGTGTTCATCCCTCATAACCAGTAACCAGTATAGTCTACTGTGTTCATCCCTCGTAACCAGTAACCAGTATAGTCTGCTGTGTTCATCCCTCAGTAACCAGTAACCAGTAACCAGTATGTCTGCTGTGTCTACCCTCAGTAACCAGTAACCAGTATAGTCTGCTGTGTTCATCCCTCAGTAACCAGTAACCAGTAACCAGTATAGTCTACTGTGTTCATCCACTCAGAACCAGTACCAGTATAGTCTTACTGTGTTCATTCCCTCAGTAACCAGTAACCAGTATAGTCTGCTGTGTCATCCTCAGTAACCAGGTAACCAGTATAGTCTTGCTGTATTCATCCCTCAGTAACCAGTAACCAGTATAGTCTGCTGTGTTCATCCCCTCAGTAACCAGTAACCAGTATAGTCTGCTGTCTGCATTCCCTCATGTAACCAGTAACCAGTATAGTCTAGCTGGTGTTCATCCCCTCAGTGAACCAGTAACCAGTCTTAGTCTGCTTGTGTTCATCCCTCAGTAACCAGATAATGTCTCGCTGTGTTCATCCCTCAGTAACCAGTAAACCAGTATCTAGTCTACTGTGTTTCATCCCCCCTCAGTAAACCAGTACAGGAACCAGTTATAGGTCTGCTGTGTTCATTCCCTCTGTAACCAGTAACCCAGTAACCAGTATAGTCTGGCTGTGTTCATCCCTCAGATAACCAGTAACCAGTATAGTGTGCTGTGTTCATTCCCTCAGTAACCAGTAACCAGTAACCAGTTAACCAGTATAGTCTACTGTGTTTCATCCCTCAGTAACCAGTAACCAGTATAGTCTACTGTGTTCACCCTCAGTAACCAGTAACCAGTAAAGTCACTAATCCCTCGTACCGGTTAGTCACTGGGTTCATCCCTCAGTAACAGTAACCTATAGTCTACTGTGTTCATCCCTCAGTAACCAGTAACCAGTATAGTCTGCTGTGTTCATCCCTCAGTAACCAGTAAACCAGTATAGTCTACTGTGTTCATCCCTCAGTAACCAGTAAACCAGTAACCAGTATAGTCTGCTGTGTTCACCCCTCAGTAACCAGTAACCAGTATAGTCTGCTGTGTTCATCCCTCAGTAACCAGTAACCAGTATAGTCTACTGTGTTTCCATCCCTCAGTAACCACAAACCAGTATAGTCTCCTGTGTTCATCCCTCAGTAACCAGTAACCAGTATCGTCTGCTGTGTTCATCTGTCCGTAACCAGTAACCAGTATAGTCTGCTGTGTTTCATCCCTCAGTAACCAGTAACCAGTATAGTCTGCCTGTATTCATCCCTCAGTAACCAGTAACCAGTATAGTCTGCTGTGTTCATCCCTCAGTAACAGTAACCAGTATAGTCTGCTGTGTTCATCCCTCAGTAACCAGTAACCAGTATAGTCTACTGTGTTCATCCCTCAGTAACCAGTATAGTCTGGTGTGTGTTCATCCCTCAGTAACCAGTAACCAGTATAGTCTACTGTGTTCATCCCTCAGTAACCAGTAACCAGTATAGTCTGCTGTGTTCATCCTCAGTAACCAGTAACCAGTATAGTCTGCTGAGTTCATTCCGCAGTAACCAGTAACCAGTATAGTCTGCTGTGTTCATCCCTCAGTAACCAGTAACCAGTATAGTATACTGTGTTCATCCCTCAGTAACCAGTAACCAGTATAGTCTACTGTGTTCATCCCTCAGTAACCAGTAACAAGTATAGTCTACTGTGTTCATCCCTCAGGAACCAGTAACCAGTAACCCAGTATAGTCTCCTTGTTCATCCCTCAGTAACCAGTAACCAGTATAGTCTGCTGTGTTCATCCCTCAGTAACCAGTAACCAGTAACCAGTATAGTCTACTGTGTTCATCCCTCAGTAACCAGTATCCAGTATAGTCCATCATCTCTACTGTGTTCATCCCTCAGTAACCAGTAACCAGTATAGTCTGCTGTGTTCATCCCTCAGTAACCAGTAACCAGTATAGTCTGCTGTGTTCATCCCTCAGTAACCAGTAACCAGTATAGTCTGCTGTGTTCATCCCTCAGTAACCAGTAACCAGTATAGTCTGCTGTGTTCATCCCTCAGTAACCAGTAACCAGTATAGTCTGCTGTGTTCATCCCTCAGTAACCAGTAACCAGTATAGTCTGCTGTGTTCATCCCTCAGTAACCAGTAACCAGTAACCAGTATAGTCTGCTGTGTTCATCCCTCAGTAACCAGTAACCAGCATAGTCTGCTGTGTTCATCCCTCAGTAACCAGTAACCAGTAACCAGTATAGTCTGCTGTGTTTATCCCTCATTAACCAGTAACCAGTAACCAGTATAGTCTACTGTGTTCATCCCTCAGTAACCAGTAACCAGTATAGTCTACTGTGTTCATCCCTCAGTAACCAGTAACCAGTATAGTCTGCTGTATTCATCCCTCAGTAACCAGTAACCAGTATAGTCTGCTGTGTTCATCTCTCAGTAACCAGTAACCAGTATAGTCTGCTGTGTTCATCCCTCAGTAACCAGTAACCAGTATAGTCTACTGTGTTCATCCCTCAGTAACCAGTAACCAGTATAGTCTCCTGTGTTCATCCCTCAGTAACCAGTAACCAGTATAGTCTGCTGTGTTCATCTGTCAGTAACCAGTAACCAGTATAGTCTGCTGTGTTCATCCCTCAGTAACCAGTAACCAGTATAGTCTGCTGTATTCATCCCTCAGTAACCAGTATAGTCTGCTGTGTTCATCCCTCAGTAACCAGTAACCAGTATAGTCTGCTGTGTTCATCCATCAGTAACCAGTAACCAGTATAGTCTACTGTGTTCATCCCTCAGTAACCAGTAACCAGTATAGTCTGCTGTGTTCATCCTTCAGTAACCAGTAACCAGTATAGTCTGCTGTGTTCATCCCTCAGTAACCAGTAACCAGTATAGTCTGCTGTGTTCATCCCTCAGTAACCAGTAACCAGTATAGTCAACTGTGTTCATCCCTCAGTAACCAGTAACCAGTATAGACTACTGTGTTCATCCCTCAGTAACCAGTATAGTCTGCTGTGTTCATCCCTCAGTAACCAGTAACCAGTATAGTCTACTGTGTTCATCCCTCAGTAACCAGTAACCAGTATAGTCTGCTGTGTTCATCCCTCAGTAACCAGTAACCAGTATAGTCTGCTGAGTTCATTCCGCAGTAACCAGTAACCAGTATAGTCTGCCTGTGTTCATCCCTCGGTAACCAGTAACCAGTATAGTCTACTGTGTTCATCCCTCAGTAACCATTAACCAGTATAGTCTACTGTGTTTCATCCCTCAGTAACCAGTAACCAGTATAGTCTACTGTGTTCATCCCTCAGTAACCAGTAACCAGTAACCAGTATAGTCTCCTGTGTTCATCCCTCAGTAACCAGTAACCAGTATAGTCTGCTGTGTTCATCCCTCAGTAACCAGTAACCAGTAACCAGTATAGTCTACTGTGTTCATCCCTCAGTAACCAGTGTCCAGTATAGTCCTTCACCTCTACTGTGTTCATCCCTCAGTAACCAGTAACCAGTATAGTCTGCTGTGTTCATCCCTCAGTAACCAGTAACCAGTATAGTCTGCTTTGTTCATCCCTCAGTAACCAGTAACCAGTATAGTCTGCTGTGTTCATCCCTCAGTAACCAGTAACCAGTATAGTCTACTGTGTTCATCCCTCAGTAACCAGTAACCAGTATAGTCTGCTGTGTTCATCCCTCAGTAACCAGTAACCAGTATAGTCTGCTGGTGTTCATCCCTCAGTAACCAGTAACCAGTAACCAGTATAGTCTGCTGGTGTTCATCCCTCAGTAACCAGTAACCAGTATAGTCTGCTGGTGTTCATCCTCAGTAACCAGTAACCAGTAACCAGTATAGTCTGCTGTGTTCATCCCTCAGTAACCAGTAACCAGTATAGTCTGCTGTGTTCATCCCTCAGTAACCAGTAATGTCCATCACCTCTACTGTGGTTTCTGTCTAGTTAATAATTGATGATCAGGCCAGAGTTGTTTGGCCTGCACTAAACCCTCATCGCTCCTTTAATTAGTAGGACAGCAGCTCACTGCCAAATACACACACACACACACACACACACACACACACACACACACACACACACACACACACACACACACACACACACACACACACACACACACACACACACACACAGTAACACTCCAGCTCATTAAATCTGAAACCACTGGAAAGGAGGAGAGGAGGGTAAAACAAAACGAGAAAGAGAGAGAGAGGGTGAAAAGAAACAGAGGGTGAGAAGAGAGAGATGACTGGGATGTTGGCAGACAGAGAGCCCACCAATGGAGTGATAATGAGAAGGACAAACCTTGGAGGAGTGAGAGAGAAGGGAAAGGGAGAGAGAAGGAGAGGCGAGAAGGAAGGAGAGGAGGAGAGAGGGGAGAGAGAGGAGGAGGGAGGAAGAGGAGGAGAGCAGAGAGAGGAGAGGAAGAGAGAGGAGGGGGAGGAAGTGGAGGAGGAGAGAGGAGGGGGAGGAAGTGGAGGAGAGAGGAGGAGAGAGGAGGGGGAGGAAGTGGAGGAGAGAGGAGGAGAGAGGAGGGGAGGAAGAGACAGAATAAAAGAGGATACTATAATACATACAGAAAGGGGAAAGAGAGAGAGAGAGGAGGAGAGAGGAGGAGAGAGGAGGAGAGAGGAGGGGAGGAAGTGGAGGAGAGAGGAGGAGAGAGGAGGAGAGAGGAGGAGAGAGGAGGAGAGAGGAGGAGAGAGGAGGGGAGGAAGAGACAGAATAAAAGAGGATACTATAATACATACAGAAAGGGGAAAGAGAGAGAGAGAGGAGGAGAGAGGAGGAGAGAGGAGGAGAGAGGGAGGAGAGAGGAGGAGAGAGGAGGAGAGAGGAGGAGAGAGGAGGGGAGGAAGAGACAGAATAAGAGAGGATACTATAATACATACAGAAAGGGAAAGAGAGAGAGAGAGGAGGAGAGGAGGAGGAGAGAGGAGGAGAGAGGAGGGGAGGAGAGAGGAGGAGAGAGGAGGAGAGAGGAGGGGAGGAAGAGACAGAATAAGAGAGGATACTATAATACATACAGAAAGGGGAAGAGAGAGAGAGAGGAGGAGAGTAGAGGAGAGAGGAGGAGAGAGGAGGGGAGGAAGAGACAGAATAAGAGAGTATACTATAATACATACAGAAAGGAGAAAGAGAGAGAGAGAGCATTTCCCTCTGCCTGAGGCCTCTCCATCTCATCAGAAGAAAGGGATTCAGTCCACAGTTGTTCAATAAGGAGAGATAATGACACTACCGTCTAATAATATTACTGGGCCCGACAAAATTGGACCTCTTTAAACTTTAATGCCAACCAAGTCCTGGGGAGAGAGAGGCCAGTCTCAGATACTTAGTAGGAGAGAGTTCTTGTGGTGTGTGTGTATGTGTAGGGTGTGTGGGGTGTGTGTATGTGTAGGGTGTGTGGGGTGTGTGGTGTGTGTAGGTGTGTGGG
>NW_022264604.1:0-26216 GCF_002021735.2 Oncorhynchus kisutch
ACAGGAATAAAAAAGTTTACATGTTTGCGGGCTCTGGAAGCTACCGGAGAATTGACAGACTTTGTAGCATTAGCCTTATCATAAAGGTCACAGGCTAAAATTGTCACTTTGTTGTCAGGGCTATAGTCCATTGAAGCAATTCTTAGAGCCTTGAGATCACTGCGGCCGCAGACCTGTTCTTCCAACGCATATCCTGGCACATTTGTAACACTTAGGACATGTTCAATTTTACAAAGAGCCAGCCTGATGTTTAGCCATTCTCTCATCCCCAGAGCCGGGGGAAAACTCCCAGGTTTTGCAGGATAAAGGGGTTTGGGTCCACGGTCTGTGAATATCTTTACCGTAGAATCCTCCGGGTGGAATATGTAAGACATGTGGCCCTCACTCGTACCCAAAAATCCTTTAAAACATTCTGGAGCTTCACACAGAACTTCTTCAAGGCTTTGGTCACTGGGTTCATGACAAGCCGAGCATAACATCCCTAAAATTGGCATAGGTGTCATTTTTGTTTAATATTCAGGGGGGTTATCATGTACAGTCTTAAACAGGTATTGTTCAGCGGCTTTATAAGGGGCCTTAACCAACCAAACCGTGAGAAACAGTACAGTTGACCTGACACATGGTCACTTTACTCAACCCAGGGCATGCACCCTTCTACATGACATAGGGTCATAAATCATTACATAGGGTCAGTAATTCAGGCTTGGGTCATCATCATTACGGCACTGTCGAAAGGGACCCTTACCACTCCACCCATAGCCCCGTAGCCCCACCCTAACCAGGCTTGTCTATCAGGCTGGGGTCATCAATCATTAATGGCCTGTCAAATGGACCCTGTGTGTGATCCCCCATAGCGCCCCACCTAACCAGCTGAGCACTGACCAGGAAGACCATGCACACGTATCACTACATAGGGTTCACAATAGAGTCACATAGGGTCATCAGATCAAAATTTTTGGACCCGTGACATCTACTCTATTCTTCTCTGATATCCAGAGTGCATCAAACAGATTTAGAGCCTTGTTTATGGAAAAGTGCTTATTTATGGCATTCAATGTTCTAACTTGCTGAAAACAATCTACAGTGTTTTCATAACACTCAAAATAAACATAACCAAAAACATTTTTTATCCAGAGTAGCATTTCAAACATGATTTAGAGCCTTGTTTATGGAAAAAAGTGCGTCCATTTCTGCATTCCAATGTTGCAACTTGCTGAAAACTGTCCACGGCGTTCATTAATCTCAACCTAGACACAGCACAGCAAAAACTGGACATCCAGAGTGCATCAAACATGATTTAGAGCTTGTTTCTGGAAAACTGCTTATTTCTGCATTTCAATGTTGTAACTTGCTGAAAACAATCTACAGTGTTTTCATAACATCTCAAATAAACATAACAAAAACATGTTTTTATCCAGAGTGCTTCAAACATGATTTAGAGCTTGTTTATGGAAAAGTGCTTATTTATGGCATTTCAATGTTCTAACTTGCTGAAAACAATCTACAGTGTTTTCATAACATCTCAAATAAACATAACAAAAACATTTTTTTATCCAGAGTGCTTCAAACATGATTTAGAGCTTGTTTATGGAAAAGTGCTCATTTCTGCATTTCAATGTTGCATCTTGCTGAAAACTGTCCACGGCGTTCATTTCATCTCAACCTAGACACAGCACAGCAAAAATTGGACATCCAGAGTGCATCAAACATGATTTAGAGCTTGTTTATGGAAAAGTGCTTATTTCTGCATTTCAATGTTGCAACTTGCTGAAAACTGTCCACGGCGTTCATTTCATCTCAACCTAGACACAGCACTGCTAGAATTGGATATCCAGAGTGCATCAAACATGATTTAGAGCTTGTTTATGGAAAAGTGCTTATTTCTGCATTTCAATGTTGTAACTTGCTGAAAACAATCTACAGTGTTTTCATAACATCTCAAATAAACATAACAAAAACATTTTTTTATCCAGAGTGCTTCAAACATGATTTAGAGCTTGTTTATTGGAAAAGTGCTTATTTCTGCATTTCAATGTTGCAACTTGCTGAAAACTGTCCACGGCGTTCATTTCATCTCAACCTAGACACAGCACTGCTAGAATTGGATATCCAGAGTGCATCAAACATGATTTAGAGCTTGTTTATGGAAAAGTGCTTATTTCTGCATTTCAATGTTGTAACTTGCTGAAAACAATCTACAGTGTTTTCATAACATCTCAAATAAACATTTTTATTTTATTTATTTATTTTATTTTACCTTTATTTAACCAGGTAGGCAAGTTGAGAACAAGTTCTCATTTACAATTGCGACCTGGCCAAGATAAAGCAAAGCAGTTCGACAGATAAAACGACACAGAGTTACACATGGAGTAAAAACAAACATACAGTCAATAATGCAGTATAAACAAGTCTATATACAATGTGAGCAAATGAGGTGAGAAGGGAGGTAAAGGCAAAAAAGGCCATGATGGCAAAGTAAATACAATATAGCAAGTAAAATACTGGAATGGTAGTTTTGCAATGGAAGAATGTGCAAAGTAGAAATAAAAAAATAATGGGGTGCAAAGGAGCAAAATAAATAAATAAATAAAAATTAAATACAGTTGGGAAAGAGGTAGTTGTTTGGGCTAAATTTTAGGTGGGCTATGTACAGGTGCAGTAATCTGTGAGCTGCTCTGACAGTTGGTGCTTAAAGCTAGTGAGGGAGATAAGTGTTTCCAGTTTCAGAGATTTTTGTAGTTCGTTCCAGTCATTGGCAGCAGAGAACTGGAAGGAGAGGCGGCCAAAGAAAGAATTGGTCTTGGGGGTGACTAGAGAGATATACCTGCTGGAGCGTGTGCTACAGGTGGGAGATGCTATGGTGACCAGCGAGCTGAGATAAGGGGGGACTTTACCTAGCAGGGTCTTGTAGATGACATGGAGCCAGTGGGTTTGGCGACGAGTATGAAGCGAGGGCCAGCCAACGAGAGCGTACAGGTCGCAATGGTGGGTAGTATATGGGGCTTTGGTGATAAAACGGATTGCACTGTGATAGACTGCATCCAATTTGTTGAGTAGGGTATTGGAGGCTATTTTGTAAATGACATCGCCAAAGTCGAGGATTGGTAGGATGGTCAGTTTTACAAGGGTATGTTTGGCAGCATGAGTGAAGGATGCTTTGTTGCGAAATAGGAAGCCAATTCTAGATTTAACTTTGGATTGGAGATGTTTGATATGGGTCTGGAAGGAGAGTTTACAGTCTAACCAGACACCTAAGTATTTGTAGTTGTCCACGTATTCTAAGTCAGAGCCGTCCAGAGTAGTGATGTTGGACAGGCGGGTAGGTGCAGGTAGCGATCGGTTGAAGAGCATGCATTTAGTTTTACTTGTATTTAAGAGCAATTGGAGGCCACGGAAGGAGAGTTGTATGGCATTGAAGCTTGCCTGGAGGGTTGTTAACACAGTGTCCAAAGAAGGGCCGGAAGTATACAGAATGGTGTCGTCTGCGTAGAGGTGGATCAGGGACTCACCAGCAGCAAGAGCGACCTCATTGATGTATACAGAGAAGAGAGTCGGTCCAAGAATTGAACCCTGTGGCACCCCCATAGAGACTGCCAGAGGTCCGGACAGCAGACCCTCCGACTTGACACACTGAACTCTATCAGAGAAGTAGTTGGTGAACCAGGCGAGGCAATCATTTGAGAAACCAAGGCTGTCGAGTCTGCCGATGAGGATATGGTGATTGACAGAGTCGAAAGCCTTGGCCAGATCAATGAATACGGCTGCACAGTAATGTTTCTTATCGATGGCGGTTAAGATATCGTTTAGGACCTTGAGCGTGGCTGAGGTGCACCCATGACCAGCTCTGAAACCAGATTGCATAGCAGAGAAGGTATGGTGAGATTCGAAATGGTCGGTAATCTGTTTGTTGACTTGGCTTTCGAAGACCTTAGAAAGGCACGGTAGGATAGATATAGGTCTGTAGCAGTTTGGGTCAAGAGTGTCCCCCCCTTTGAAGAGGGGGATGACCGCAGCTGCTTTCCAATCTTTGGGAATCTCAGACGACACGAAAGAGAGGTTGAACAGGCTAGTAATAGGGGTGGCAACAATTTCGGCAGATAATTTTAGAAAGAAAGGGTCCAGATTGTCTAGCCCGGCTGATTTGTAGGGGTCCAGATTTTGCAGCTCTTTCAGAACATCAGCTGAATGGATTTGGGAGAAGGAGAAATGGGGAAGGCTTGGGCGAGTTGCTGTTGGGGGTGCAGTGCTGTTGTCCGGGGTAGGAGTAGCCAGGTGGAAAGCATGGCCAGCCGTAGAAAAATGCTTATTGAAATTCATAACATAACAAAAACATTTTTTTATCCAGAGTGCTTCAAACATGATTTAGAGCTTGTTTATTGGAAAAGTGCTTATTTCTGCATTTCAATGTTGCAACTTGCTGAAAACTGTCCACGGCGTTCATTTCATCTCAACCTAGACACAGCACAGCAAAAATTGGATATCCAGAGTGCATCAAACATGATTTAGAGCTTGTTTATGGAAAAGTGCTTATTTATGCATTTCAATGTTCTAACTTGCTGAAAACAATCTACAGTGTTTTCATAACATCTCAAATAAACATAACAAAAACATTTTTTTATCCAGAGTGCTTCAAACATGATTTAGAGCTTGTTTATGGAAAAGTGCTCATTTCTGCATTTCAATGTTGCAACTTGCTGAAAACTGTCCACGGCGTTCATTTCATCTCAACCTAGACACAGCACAGCAAAAATTGGATATCCAGAGTGCATCAAACATGATTTAGAGCTTGTTTATGGAATAGTGCTTATTTCTGCATTTCAATGTTTCAACTTGCTGAAAACTGTCCACGGCGTTCATTTCATCTCAACCTAGACACAGCACTGCTAGAATTGGATATCCAGAGTGCATCAAACATGATTTAGAGCTTGTTTATGGAAAACTGCTTATTTCTGCATTTCAATGTTCTAACTTGCTGAAAACAATCTACAGTGTTTTCATAACATCTCAAATAAACATAACAAAAACATTTTTTTATCCAGAGTGCTTCAAACATGATTTAGAGCTTGTTTATTGGAAAAGTGCTTATTTCTGCATTTCAATGTTGCAACTTGCTGAAAACTGTCCACGGCGTTCATTTCATCTCAACCTAGACACAGCACAGCAAAAATTGGACATCCAGAGTGCATCAAACATGATTTAGAGCTTGTTTATGGAAAAGTGCTTATTTCTGCATTTCAATGTTGCAACTTGCTGAAAACTGTCCACGGCGTTCATTTCATCTCAACCTAGACACAGCACTGCTAGAATTGGATATCCAGAGTGCATCAAACATGATTTAAAGCTTGTTTATGGAAAAGTGCTTATTTATGCATTTCAATGTTCTAACTTGCTGAAAACAATCTACAGTGTTTTCATAACATCTCAAATAAACATAACAAAAACATTTTTTTATCCAGAGTGCTTCAAACATGATTTAGAGCTTGTTTATGGAAAAGTGCTCATTTCTGCATTTCAATGTTGCATCTTGCTGAAAACTGTCCACGGCGTTCATTTCATCTCAACCTAGACACAGCACAGCAAAAATTGGACATCCAGAGTGCATCAAACATGATTTAGAGCTTGTTTATGGAAAAGTGCTTATTTCTGCATTTCAATGTTGCAACTTGCTGAAAACTGTCCACGGCGTTCATTTCATCTCAACCTAGACACAGCACTGCTAGAATTGGATATCCAGAGTGCATCAAACATGATTTAGAGCTTGTTTATGGAAAAGTGCTTATTTCTGCATTTCAATGTTGTAACTTGCTGAAAACAATCTACAGTGTTTTCATAACATCTCAAATAAACATAACAAAAACATTTTTTTATCCAGAGTGCTTCAAACATGATTTAGAGCTTGTTTATTGGAAAAGTGCTTATTTCTGCATTTCAATGTTGCAACTTGCTGAAAACTGTCCACGGCGTTCATTTCATCTCAACCTAGACACAGCACAGCAAAAATTGGATATCCAGAGTGCATCAAACATGATTTAGAGCTTGTTTATGGAAAAGTGCTTATTTATGCATTTCAATGTTCTAACTTGCTGAAAACAATCTACAGTGTTTTCATAACATCTCAAATAAACATAACAAAAACATTTTTTTATCCAGAGTGCTTCAAACATGATTTAGAGCTTGTTTATGGAAAAGTGCTCATTTCTGCATTTCAATGTTGCAACTTGCTGAAAACTGTCCACGGCGTTCATTTAATCTCAACCTAGACACAGCACAGCAAAAATTGGACATCCAGAGTGCATCAAACATGATTTAGAGCTTGTTTATGGAAAACTGCTTATTTCTGCATTTCAATGTTGTAACTTGCTGAAAACAATCTACAGTGTTTTCATAACATCTCAAATAAACATAACAAAAACATTTTTTTATCCAGAGTGCTTCAAACATGATTTAGAGCTTGTTTATGGAAAAGTGCTTATTTCTGCATTTCAATGTTGCAACTTGCTGAAAACTGTCCACGGCGTTCATTTCATCTCAACCTAGACACAGCACAGCAAAAATTGGATATCCAGAGTGCATCAAACATGATTTAGAGCTTGTTTATGGAATAGTGCTTATTTCTGCATTTCAATGTTTCAACTTGCTGAAAACTGTCCACGGCGTTCATTTCATCTCAACCTAGACACAGCACTGCTAGAATTGGATATCCAGAGTGCATCAAACATGATTTAGAGCTTGTTTATGGAAAACTGCTTATTTCTGCATTTCAATGTTCTAACTTGCTGAAAACAATCTACAGTGTTTTCATAACATCTCAAATAAACATAACAAAAACATTTTTTTATCCAGAGTGCTTCAAACATGATTTTAGAGCTTGCTTATTGGAAAAGTGCTTATTTCTGCATTTCAATGTTGCAACTTGCTGAAAACTGTCCACGGCGTTCATTTCATCTCAACCTAGACACAGCACTGCTAGAATTGGATATCCAGAGTGCATCAAACATGATTTAGAGCTTGTTTATGGAAAAGTGCTTATTTCTGCATTTCAAGTTGCAACTTGCTGAAAACTGTCCACGGCGTTCATTTCATCTCAACCTAGACACAGCACAGCAAAAATTGGACATCCAGAGTGCATCAAACATGATTTAGAGCTTGTTTATGGAAAAGTGCTTATTTCTGCATTTCAATGTTGTAACTTGCTGAAAACAATCTACAGTGTTTTCATAACATCTCAAATAAACATAACAAAAACATTTTTTTATCCAGAGTGCTTCAAACATGATTTAGAGCTTGTTTATGGAAAAGTGCTCATTTCTGCATTTCAATGTTGCAACTTGCTGAAAACTGTCCACGGCGTTCATTTCATCTCAACCTAGACACAGCACAGCAAAAATTGGATATCCAGAGTGCATCAAACATGATTTAGAGCTTGTTTATGGAATAGTGCTTATTTCTGCATTTCAATGTTTCAACTTGCTGAAAACTGTCCACGGCGTTCATTTCATCTCAACCTAGACACAGCACTGCTAGAATTGGATATCCAGAGTGCATCAAACATGATTTAGAGCTTGTTTATGGAAAACTGCTTATTTCTGCATTTCAATGTTCTAACTTGCTGAAAACAATCTACAGTGTTTTCATAACATCTCAAATAAACATAACAAAAACATTTTTTTATCCAGAGTGCTTCAAACATGATTTAGAGCTTGTTTATGGAAAAGTGCTCATTTCTGCATTTCAATGTTGCATCTTGCTGAAAACTGTCCACGGCGTTCATTTCATCTCAACCTAGACACAGCACAGCAAAAATTGGACATCCAGAGTGCATCAAACATGATTTAGAGCTTGTTTATGGAAAAGTGCTTATTTCTGCATTTCAATGTTGCAACTTGCTGAAAACTGTCCACGGCGTTCATTTCATCTCAACCTAGACACAGCACTGCTAGAATTGGATATCCAGAGTGCATCAAACATGATTTAGAGCTTGTTTATGGAAAAGTGCTTATTTCTGCATTTCAATGTTGTAACTTGCTGAAAACAATCTACAGTGTTTTCATAACATCTCAAATAAACATAACAAAAACATTTTTTTATCCAGAGTGCTTCAAACATGATTTAGAGCTTGTTTATTGGAAAAGTGCTTATTTCTGCATTTCAATGTTGCAACTTGCTGAAAACTGTCCACGGCGTTCATTTCATCTCAACCTAGACACAGCACAGCAAAAATTGGATATCCAGAGTGCATCAAACATGATTTAGAGCTTGTTTATGGAAAAGTGCTTATTTATACATTTCAATGTTCTAACTTGCTGAAAACAATCTACAGTGTTTTCATAACATCTCAAATAAACATAACAAAAACATTTTTTTATCCAGAGTGCTTCAAACATGATTTAGAGCTTGTTTATGGAAAAGTGCTCATTTCTGCATTTCAATGTTGCAACTTGCTGAAAACTGTCCACGGCGTTCATTTAATCTCAACCGAGACACAGCACAGCAAAAATTGGACATCCAGAGTGCATCAAACATGATTTAGAGCTTGTTTATGGAAAACTGCTTATTTCTGCATTTCAATGTTGTAACTTGCTGAAAACAATCTACAGTGTTTTCATAACATCTCAAATAAACATAACAAAAACATTTTTTTATCCAGAGTGCTTCAAACATGATTTAGAGCTTGTTTATGGAAAAGTGCTTATTTCTGCATTTCAATGTTGCAACTTGCTGAAAACTGTCCACGGCGTTCATTTCATCTCAACCTAGACACAGCACAGCAAAAATTGGATATCCAGAGTGCATCAAACATGATTTAGAGCTTGTTTATGGAATAGTGCTTATTTCTGCATTTCAATGTTTCAACTTGCTGAAAACTGTCCACGGCGTTCATTTCATCTCAACCTAGACACAGCACTGCTAGAATTGGATATCCAGAGTGCATCAAACATGATTTAGAGCTTGTTTATGGAAAACTGCTTATTTCTGCATTTCAATGTTCTAACTTGCTGAAAACAATCTACAGTGTTTTCATAACATCTCAAATAAACATAACAAAAACATTTTTTTATCCAGAGTGCTTCAAACATGATTTAGAGCTTGTTTATGGAAAAGTGCTCATTTCTGCATTTCAATGTTGCATCTTGCTGAAAACTGTCCACGGCGTTCATTTCATCTCAACCTAGACACAGCACAGCAAAAATTGGACATCCAGAGTGCATCAAACATGATTTAGAGCTTGTTTATGGAAAAGTGCTTATTTCTGCATTTCAATGTTGCAACTTGCTGAAAACTGTCCACGGCGTTCATTTCATCTCAACCTAGACACAGCACTGCTAGAATTGGATATCCAGAGTGCATCAAACATGATTTAGAGCTTGTTTATGGAAAAGTGCTTATTTCTGCATTTCAATGTTGTAACTTGCTGAAAACAATCTACAGTGTTTTCATAACATCTCAAATAAACATAACAAAAACATTTTTTTATCCAGAGTGCTTCAAACATGATTTAGAGCTTGTTTATTGGAAAAGTGCTTATTTCTGCATTTCAATGTTGCAACTTGCTGAAAACTGTCCACGGCGTTCATTTCATCTCAACCTAGACACAGCACAGCAAAAATTGGATATCCAGAGTGCATCAAACATGATTTAGAGCTTGTTTATGGAAAAGTGCTTATTTATGCATTTCAATGTTCTAACTTGCTGAAAACAATCTACAGTGTTTTCATAACATCTCAAATAAACATAACAAAAACATTTTTTTATCCAGAGTGCTTCAAACATGATTTAGAGCTTGTTTATGGAAAAGTGCTCATTTCTGCATTTCAATGTTGCAACTTGCTGAAAACTGTCCACGGCGTTCATTTAATCTCAACCTAGACACAGCACAGCAAAAATTGGACATCCAGAGTGCATCAAACATGATTTAGAGCTTGTTTATGGAAAACTGCTTATTTCTGCATTTCAATGTTGTAACTTGAGAGAGAATAAAGTAGATGTCACGGGTCAAAATTTTGATTGATGACCCTATGTGAACCTATGTGAACTCTATGTGAACCCTATGTAGTGATGACGTGTGCATGTCTTCTGGTCAGGCAAGCCTGGTTAGGTGGGGGCTATGGGGTGAGTAAGGGTCCATTTGACAGGCCGTTAATGATTGATGACCCAAGCCTGATTTATGACCCTATGTAATGATTTATGACCCTATGTCATGTAGAAGGGTGCATGCCCAGGGGGGTTGGTGGGGTTGAGTAAGTGACCATGTGTCAGGTCAACCTGTTACTGTTTCTCACGGTTTGGGTTGGTTAAGGCCCCTTATAAAGCCGCTGAACAATACCTGTTTAAGAGTGCACAAGATCTTAAGAATAACCATGGAATTTGGGATCGGTACCAAAGCAGTGATGACTGTAACAACTGAAACAGGCCTTCGGGTTGCCCATAGAGCAAGGGCAAAGTATCAACCAGCAATATATGATGCGCCAAAAAAACGTTTTTTAAATGTGTATATAACCCAAATACCGCCAGCAAATGCTCTGACAGATCAAGTGTTGATGTCTAATGGCCAGCAGTGGGGGTATCGGTTTGATTACCTGGCCTGTAGAGTGACCCTCTATACGGTAGATGAAGGAGAAGAATATACAGACCAGACTGTAGGCTTGGAATATGGTGTTGAAGACTGGTCGGTTTTTCGCAAGGTTGTGTGTCCTGAACTGAGCCTTATCACCAAGGGGTATAGTGTGTTCACGGGCCACGAGACCCGTTGGGAAGGTACCCCGGACTCCTCAGGACAAATATTTCACAGGGTGAAAATACAAAGAAAGAATGGCCGACCGTGCGGCAGCGTGGAGTTCTATATCGGCACCGAGGCAATCCGAAACCACAAACTTAGGGGTGGTGGCCTGACTGGGGATACCCGACTGCGTCTGCTTATTCCTTTTAACAGTTGGGATGTACTGGAATTGAAAATGTTGCAACCGTTGGATGCTCTCTTTGTACAGAGCCAACAGCGTCAGAGCCTTGTTCATTTAAAGAAGTGCATAATATATACGAATCGTAAAGATTACGATGCAAAAGAGCCTCAAGAAGATACAGCGTCAGAAGAAAACTAAGTAAGCGGATGCTTTAACCCCGCCCCCCCAGATACCCAAGGGTCTTGTTCTACAATAAAAAGAAAAAAGCAGCCAGTTCTTCATTTCAGCATACACCATGGATCTCCAGACCATCTACGAGGAAGCCACTACGTCATGGGGGCCCGACACTAAAGACTCTATGCCACGAAGCCCTACACTCTACGCACCCCTGGCAAGACCCGTGACACCCCCGACATTTACCCAGCCTGAGGATGTGTTTGATGGGGTGGCCAGTACTATTTTTGTGGATACAATCAAGGCCTCTGTAGCTACACTTTTAAACGTGGTGATTGGCGAATATATACGAGAAAAATGCATCGGCTGTGAGATCAATCATCCCAGCCAGCGTCGTCATCCTTGCCTCTACGACCCTCCTAGATACTACTTTTTCAATCATTTTGAGGAGCTGGTGAAAAGACTGTGGTCCTGCCGTTTTATACCAGCGCTGGTCATCGCCCTGGAGTCTATGGGTATTGCGCCGTCTATCCCTAGAGTTTACGGGGTAACCGAAGCCTTCCTACATGAACTGAAGGAGGCCCTCTTCATCCATGAGAAACTCAAAGAAATCCGACACACCCTGGTGGACGACAACAAATACAGGGAAGCTGTGATGTCTGATGTGATGCTTTTCTGGCTCAATAAATCCCAAGAGACCGAGTGACATTTTGTTTATTTAGAGCTATGGGTAACTATGTGTCTACGATGTTTGAGCGAATAAATACATTTTTTCTTTTGAGAGACCTTACAAATGTTATGCATCAGATTATTGAAAATAAAGTGAACAATGTAAAGTTCTACACAACCCACAATACAGGGGTTATTGTAGAGCGTGTGTTAAAAATGGAGCAAATCATGAAACATGTCCGACATACGGGCGAGAGTTTACAATGGTCACATATGGTATCAAGGCTTGTTGAGGATTCTGAAGAACTAGAAATAACTTTGGCTAAGATTTTACATTATTTGTTTGAACCACCCTTTAATGTGAATGTGTATCATATTTGTTGTTTATATACTTATATATCAGACGTGTGTGTTTTAAAAATTCAGCGAAACAAACCTGTAAATCTAAACAATATATACAGGGTGTTGCATGCTGTGATTGTTGAGAAAACGGGGACTTGTATCTTGCAACAAATCCTGAATTGTCTGTATACGTAATAATTGTTGCATTCTTAAAATAAAAATTCACAAACTGAAATGTTGTCGTTATATGAAAGTGGCTCATTACAGTTATTGTACCTCAGAGAGGCAAGAAGGATGGCTGAGCAGCTGTTGAAAAACATATATTATAATCCCTCTAACCCCGGGTCTTATGGGGGTAAAGAGCGTTTACAGAGAGCTATAGTCGAAGAAACAGGGAGTCTGTTAAGCGATGCTAAAGTGAATGAATGGTTATCAGAGCAAGATGCCTACACTCTACATAAACCTGTAAGAAAACATTTTCCAAGAAATAGAGTTTTTTCTACGCATCCATTATCCCAATTTCAGGCGGATCTATGTGACATGCAGTCCCTTGCCGATAAAAATGATGGAAATCGCTACATGCTAACGGTTATAGATATTTTCTCTAAATTAGCCTATGTAAGGGTGTTAAAAAATAAGAGCGGGGCAGAGGTGACCAGGGCCTTTGAATCGATCTTGAAGGCAGGAGGCGCCCCCAAGAAAGTGCAGACGGATGGCGGAAAAGAATTTTTTAATAAAACATTTCAGAAGCTAATGAATAAGTATAATATAGTACATTTTGCTACAGGCTCTGATTTGAAAGCTTCGGTTGTGGAACGCTTTAATAGGACTTTGAAAGAGCGGATGTGGCGCTATTTTACAGCTCACAACACCAACCGATATACAGACATAGTTCAGGATTTAGTAAACGGTTACAACCACAGCTACCATAAGACTATACGTATGAAGCCCTCGGAGGTCTCTTCGGAAAACTCTTTTCAAGTCTTTAAAAATATGTATGGTTTGTTCCCACTTCGCCGTAAGAAAAAAATGACTTTTAAATTCCTAGTGGGTGACTTGGTGCGTATATCAAAGTTGAGGGGTGTTTTCGACAAAAAATACGAACAAGGCTTTAGCTCGGAGTTGTTTACCGTTACCGAATGTCTGCCACGCATTCCGCCGGTCTACAAATTAAAAGATTATGACGGGGATCTTATAGAGGGATCTTTTTATGAGAAGGAATTACAGAAGGTCCAGTTGGGTAAAGACAAAGTCTTTCACGTGGAGGAGATTCTAGATCAGAAGAGAGAAAAGGGTAAAAAATGGTTGCTGGTCCGCTGGAAAAACTGGCCTCAAAAGTTCAACAGTTGGGTATTGGAGCAGGATGTGGTGGAGGCAACGGGGGTTAATTTAAACCCCTAGTCATGATAACTAGCGCATCATTCGCGTGTACACAGTTGGGCATCATGGAACACAGCGGCTTCTACCTGACTCTCCCCAGTAATGCGTCGGCACAGATATATCGTAATAATCAGAGTTCGAAGTATACAACCAATTTTCCAAAGCCTATAGAGTTATCAGAGGCTTGGGAAGTAGGTCTCAGCGAGATTACATACCCCCATAGTTGGTATAATATCAAAGCTAAGGACCGTGATTTTTATTGCAAAAGGTTCTCGGAACCTGCGAAACTTATTAAGCTTAAAAAAGGTTTCTATAGAACCGTCGACAGGATCGTCTCAGAGTTGAATGAACACCTAACCCTGAACAAGATGGAAATATTCCTATTCTACAATCCAATCCATAAAAGGATACAAATCTCAGGGCCTGCTAACGGAGGTATAAAGACCAGCGGTAATTTATCCTACATGTTGGGGATGGGTCCCAATAAATGGACGTATGTGAACGATAAATTATTCCCATTCCCTGCGGATATACATGCAGGCTTTTACAACATATTTGTCTATACCGACATCATAACCTATCAAAGGGTCGGAGACAGCTGTGTGCCCCTCCTGCGAACAGTTCATATAGACGGCAAGGATGGGGACATCGTCACTGTCAATTATGACAAGCCGCACTACGTACATGTCAGCAAGAACTATATTGAAAACATTCTGGTTGAGCTTAAAACGGATCAGAACGAAAACATTGAATTTACTTATGGTAAAACGATTGTAAAACTCCACTTTAGACCCACCAAAACCTCTCTACATATATAATAGCTGTATTATATTTATAAACATAATACAAATAAAAGGGTTATGGAGCACCATCAGCTCGACCCTAACCGTTATGTTTCATACTATGTGGATCAAGTGGGTAATGGACTACCAGGATATCATGGAGCGCCGACAATGTATGGTTCGGGGATAGGAGGTATATTCCGTAACCTCTTCAGGATGGTTTTACCGTTTATGAAGAGAGGCTTCAGCATAGCCAAACCACATTTAAAATCAGCGGCTAAAAATATAGTAAGTGAGGTTGTAGCCAATGCTATGACCCGAAGGGCGTCACCAGAGGTGGAGCATCAAGAAGGCTCGGGGCTTATGATATTGTCTCGAAGGCCAAAAAAGAGACCCCCTGGTTTAAGGCGTAGACCTGCACCTAAAAAGCGGCGGTTAACTGTTAAAAGAACCTCAGTAAGTCAAAGACGGGGTAAAGTGAGGAGGTCTGTACCAAAACAGGCTAAAAGAATACTAGGAAGTATATTCTAAAAGAATAAGTGACATGGCTCTTTTACATCGAATGTCCTCTGAAGCTATAAAGACAGAACTTGATCTTTTCACGGCACCGTTAACGCAGCATTCAATAGATAGATCCAGTTATGTGGAGATAGCCCCTCTCTCTGCTATTACCGATAACGGGCCTATCGAATTTTTCATACCAGGCCATGGTGACAACTATCTGGACCTCAACAACACCTTGGTGCATTTACGTCTAAAAGTGACCAAAAGAGATGGGTCTAATATTGCAGACGATGCCAAAGTGAGTCTCATTAATTACCCCTTGGCCACCATTTTCTCCCAAGTTGATGTGACTTTGGGTGAACGCCTAATCAGTCAAAGCAGCGCTACATACCCTTATAGAGCCATCATGGAGTGTTTACTAAACTACTCCGAAGACACTCTCAAAACCCAATTTAGCGCCGGGCTGTTTAGCAAGGATACTGCAGGAGCCTCTATGGAATCGACAGACCCTTCCACCGGTGCAAACAAAGGACTAGCGGCACGAGCTCGCTACTGCGCCGAATCTCGAGAGTTTCATTTGCTAGGCCCTATACACTCTGACATTTTCTTTCAAGAACGGTTACTCTTAAATTCGGTTGATTTAAGATTAAAATTAACCAGGGCCAAGGATGATTTTTGCCTGATGTCTCCCCAAGACGGGGATTTTAGTTTGAAAGTGTTGGGGGCAACCCTTTTTATTAAAAAAGTATCTGTATCTCCGGCCGTGCGCCTGGGTCACTCACATGCTTTGATGAAAGGAAATGCCCTTTACCCTCTCCAAAGAATTACCATGAAAACCTTTAGCATACCTGTGGGCAGTAGAATCTGCAGTCAAGAAAACCTATTTCTAGGCCCTTTACCTAGATATGTGGTTATAGGTCTGGTTGATCACGCCTCTAATACGGGCAGTTTAGATAAAAACCCCTTTAATTTTCAGCACTTCAATGCAGAGTATGTAGCGCTCTGTCAGGACGGACGTCAGGTTCCGGCGAAGGCTTTCCAACCACAATTTAATAACAACATATCTGTGCGAGAATTTTACAATCTATTCCTGGCTACAGGGCGACATCTAAAAGATCTCTCTTTACCTATTGACAGAAATGATTTTGCAGAGGGTTACACATTGTATGCTTTCAATTTATCACCTGATGATGACACCTCAGGAAATCTGTCTGTGGTGTCCCAAGGTAACCTCAGGCTGGAAATGCGTTTCCGTACACCTTTAGCCTGTACAGTTAGCATGATTGTTTACGCATGCTCTGATTCAATCTTGGAAGTGAATGCCCGAAGACAGGTCTTAGTGGATTATTATTAAGGACCTTTGAACAAAGACATGAATACCCAAGAGTTGGACGGGCTCATGAGCCGCTTGATTGGAAAACAATTTTGTGGAGTGTTGGCTTGTGATGAATTACCTATGGAGATATGGTCTGAGAGGCCTGCAATGTTTATTGTCAATACCCATCCTAAACACATGCCTGGTGAACATTGGCTAGCTATGACATTAGAACAGGAAGGTGGACGAAAAATCTCAACTTTTTTTGATTCCTATGGCTTTCCCCCCGGTTTTTCACATTTCCCTAAATCTATTAAAGATTTTTTGACCCTAAACGGTACAAAGATCTACTACAACATCAAACAAGTGCAAGATAACCTTTCCACTACATGCGGTCACCACTGTGTATTTTACCTGTGCCAAAGAGCCCGGGGAGTTTCTTTTGAAGATGTTATGTCTCTTTATAAGGATGATTTAAGAAGTAATGATAACCTTGTATCTTGTTTTGTTAGAAAATATCAAAAGTGTTCAAATGTGTGTCCTTTAAGAACGCGTAATCAAGGCGTATGCTCACGTCATATGTTTCAAGAATGCCACAAATGTTAACTTGCTTATTTTTCAAATAAAAAATTTATTGAATTTAATCATAGTCATTCAAAAGTCATTTTCAAAAGTCTAACCACGCCGAGAGATCGGGTTTAGGAAAAGGTCCTGAGACGTTCATGGGAGTAAATGAGTTAGCATCATCGCTTTCATATGGGGCCGGTGTCGTTGGGGCATCTTTAGGGGTGCTGTATCTCGTTGAAGGCTTTTGTTTTAAAGCTTGAATCTGTTGACGAAGCTTATGGTTGGGTACACCGGAGAGGGGGATGTTGAGGATTGCCAGGGCCTTAAGAAACTGACGCCAGCCGGGAGGCCTTCGGTCATCAGCAACCTTGTGGGCAGCCGTGGTACTTTTAAGCAAGTCCTGCATATGGGACCCCCTAACCACAGAGCCCTGAAGGATAAACTCTCCAGAGTCGTTCCAAGCAGCTATCCCCTTTGAGTCTTTTATCTTGTTCATAATGTATTTAACATTCTTCCTGTTACGTAAAGGCACATGTGTCAGTAGGTCATGCATAACTTTATCTTCAAATGGCATTTGAGCTTCACCCGACATATTATCTCCACTAGGTAAGATCGACGGTACAGGCCTTACAGGGGCATGGCTATCGTTAGGTTCGACATCTGTTAAAGGGTCCGGTAGGGAAAGGGTTAAATGGTTAGTCTCTCTCTCCCCTTGCTTTACCCGAGTCAAATACCTTTGCATTAGGTTTGTGTATTTTTGAATCTTATCATAGGGGTTCAATCCTTTTCGGTTCAAAACATCCTTCATGGCCGTATCCAAATCATTTTCCGCTGTTTGTCTGATATCTTCAGGACCCTGCATTTGTTTTTTAAGTCTATCCAACTCTTGTTGAGGCACCAAGTACATTTTAGTGGCCATCACACCACGTGTTCAACCACCACGTCTGGCCGCAATAAGGCTGGTGATGAAGGGCACGGCTATACTGAGTAAAGGTAGAAGAAAACCCCCAGACTGTTGTATACTATGTCTTTTCTTTTGAAGACTGGCCCTTTTATTGGCAAAGAGTTTGATCGCTGTCTTTTGTCTCCTTAATTTTTTCAATTGGTTCAGGGTGAGTGGAATGCGTCCTTTGAGAAGATTCAAAGCAATCTCACATAGGGCTAATATGAGATCTGAAGAACAGCGACCCAAGATGGCCTTCCGTTCTTTAGCTGTAGAACCTACTAGCCTTCTCAAGAGGGGGAGGTTTCTTTTTAAACGCAGAGACATAGCGTTTACTTTTTAGGAAGGTATGCAGCAGGCCTCTCCCCCGGAAACAGCCCTGTACGTAGCCTAAGGTGTTCTGGAGTATTTGCTTTTAAATCCACGATTAAATAAGAAAATGGCTCTTTGGTAGCGTCCTCATAGCTCTCCATAAAGTATGATTTCCGTCCAGGGTACATCTGCTGAGCTAGAGTGCTAATTTGCAGTTTGTCTCTAGGATTTTTAAACAATACCATGTAGTTGGCATTCAAGCTAATGGTCCGACTATTTTTACCTTGGTGAAACACATTCTGGACCAAGTAAAGCACGGACAGGTTTCTATGATGAGTATATTGGGTAAAAGCTCGTGCAATTTCAGGGTGTTCGCTACCAGCAAATAGCATATCGTCCAAAACCAGCAGATTATTTACATGTGGGGGGAGAAGTTCATCATCAGACAGAGAATCGGGTATTCCTTCAACAAACTTGATTTTTATTGTCTTCAATAATTCATCATACAGAGGTTGGTAACATGAATAACACCATACAATATTGTCAGGCTTTTGAGATAACACATGTTCAGAATTCTCTAAAATACTTTTTACAAAAAAAGTTTTGCCACTGTTTGAAGGGCCGGCAATTAATGCTGAAAAAGGCAATTGTAGCCGGGGGTCAAAACCCTCGACAGCAGTCATAATATCTTAAGCTTTAAGACACACTGGGGCTTGTAGCATAAGTCAGTAGCCAAAGGGCAATGTGGTACCGTCAGGCAATAGCTGTCTCTTGTCATAGACTACCCTGAATCTTTTAGTGAGTGGTGCGTTTCTTAGATGGAACCCCTTTTTATCCCTCACTATTTTGTTGTAGGAGCTCAAAATCTCCAAGTCACTATTCTTGTCCTTTACGAACCCCTCGACCAAGCGCGTGATTGATTCCAAGTTTACACGCGGTGCATTTTCATAGTTTTGAGTCACGCCTTTGGCTTTCAACACCACGTGATTGGCTTTAGTCCTAAAAGCATAGCTTTTTGGACCACATGAGGACCATTCTGTAATATGGTCACCCTCTTCGAGTTCACTCGTTAAACCCCCAAGATAGTTGCTAAGTGGGGGGGTCCAATCCCCCGGTTTGCTTACATAGACCACAGAGTCTGTGTCGTGGTAAAGAACCCGCCTCTGAAGCTGTTCCATGAGGGTGTACAGTTCAAGGCGGCCATAGGCTGTGGTAAATGCTGCAAGAAACACATTTACATTACCCGGGGGTAGAACCCACTTTTGGTGGCGCCTCCATTGCACCAAGGCAATGTCTTGACTCAAGAAGGAAAAATGTGAAATTTCGTATTGGTCCGAAAAAACAAATTCCAAAAATTCTTCGGGGTCTTTAATGATCGAAGTTGTTAGCATATTGCATCTCTGCGCTAATTTCCCCCAAAGGGAGTTCAAGTACAATTTCGACACATTTCTTTTGGTTTTGTTGACCTCTATTCTGTCAGGGTCAAGAAGTATGCCTTCTCTGTCATGGTAGTCTTGAATGTACTGGTCTTTACTTTCTTGATCTGTGACCGATGCAGGATAGCCTGAAGCCATCTGCTTGCATCTCAAGAAGGTTTTGATGTACTCTTTAAAAAGTGTGTCTGATTTCCTGGAAAAGTTCCACACTTCAAAGATTTTGGCCACACGATACCCCTTCTCTAAAGCCTTAGAGAATTCTACAGTGACCCATACACCGGTCAGGGCTCTTTCTTGATCTGTGTGATCACAGGGGTTTTCCTGGTTGTGGTTTTCACAGCATGTGCGACAAAGGGGAAAGAAAAGTTTTCCTTTAGGACCCTTGTAAGGCAACACAGGTATAAACAGCCCCCTAGGAGGGTAGACAGTCGCTTTGATTAAACCAAAATAATTTTGGGGTTCGTCAAAGTCGCTGTGAATAATTTCAGGATGCCCTATAGGATAGAATGAGGAACTCATTACATGAGGATATAGGGATGTAAAATCTACATAGCCTATTGTCTCGTCGGGTTGAGCTACATAACGCAATGTCAAAGCATTGGTCCGGCCTCCAAACAAGGCCTGTCGCGGTTCCAGGGGCTCTGGAGGGTCATAATGGGTAAGGAAGGCCTTAACACTAGGATCTGCCTTTTTGAGGGCTGTCCATTCGTGCTCCCACAAAACCACAACTTTTAACCCGTAAGTAGCCTTTAAAGAATTCAGTTTGTCTTGAAACTCTTGGTACATTTCCCCAAAAGTCTTTTGGGTTAGGACACACAAGGTGTGGGGGACAAAGCATAATTTACAACCGTGGAAGAAACAACCGTTGTACTCATACACTGTCTCAACCCCGTCAATCTGTGTGTATCCATCTACATGGTAAGGCCCAAAAGCCTTCTCCCCCCGATTCAAAGCATGTTGGATAAAAATATCTTTATCCTGGGCCAAGTACTCCAACCATTGAATGGAACCACTAGAGTAGGCCTTGAATTGGCGTCGGTAGTTGTCTGGCGATGGGATAGCTATAGATTCAGGAGTTAGATAGTGTGTACGATAGGTTTTCATGCACGCTGATGCAATAGTTGTACAGCTCCAGGGGTCAATGCCCGCATCTTTGATTACCTCTTCTCTGAATCTGAGGCATCCTTCACGAAGTATAACAACGTCATTGTCACAGTATGATTCCATCTCTTTATGGAAATCAAAAGTGCCATGTCTTACGGTCTCGTACCATGTCATGAATCTCTCACGCTCTTTGGGAGACATTTGATCACACCCGTACATTTCGGGGGCTGGATAAGATCCTATATAATGTAGATTCTCCTCAGATGTGAAGAAATGAGGGAAATAGCCTTTGACAGAGTTTTCAAAACCCAAGGCCTCTGGCATTTGAGCCAATCTCATGGGTAAGAAGCTTAAGCTGTCAATGTATCTCTGTTTGAAGGCGGGGTCAACAAAGCATAATATTTTACTCCCTTGAGCTATGACACTGGGTGCCACGCCTTGCTGTATCAAAGGGTTCAGAAGCAGATAGGAGTCATAGGCCCTAGCATTGTGAGCTATAAACGTGAAGTTTCTGTACTGGGCTTTTCTAAAATGTTTTAGAAAGAGTCGGGCACAATCGGGTCCCTCGGCCGACCATTTTTCACCCTTGAAAGTCATGGTTGACACAAAAATAGGCAAATGAACCCCTGATTGCTGAGTTGTCTCAAAATCATAAAACACATATTTCTCTGTATGTTCATCTTCAGCCAAGGGCTGAATGTAACACTCATGTGTTACTTCTTGAACCGCTTCCGCGTCTCTGCTTTTCAAAGGACCTTTACAGATTGGGCAGTGTATAATTCCACAAACATGAGGTTTAGGGCTATCTATTTTAAGGTTGTAATTGCAATGACATTTTGGACATTTCTTGTTAATGTCACAACTGCTTACAGATTTACATGCCTTGGGATGCCATGTTTCAGTTTTGTGTTTTTCGTAACAGTAGGCCGAACGACATGTGCGGTGACAATCCGCACAGGGGGTCAAGTTTAGCGGCTGCATAGGGCAATGTTTATCCAGACATACTGAACAGTTGTAACGGCACGAGTGCCCCCCCATGCGTGTGTAGCCGGTATGACAGGCTGGACAGACATATGGCGCGCCTAAAAAGGCTGTGATGTTAGTTACGGCATAGTAATGCTCATTTTGCACATAAAAGTACATAGTCTTAGGATGTGGTTCGGGTATATTTTGGAACTTGAGGAGAGCGTCATTAGCCCTACTGTGGTACAAAACCACAATCTTGATGTTCAGAAAGTTTTCAAATTTGACTATGTCTGAGAAAGCCACAGCATCCTGTATACCGAGACCCACCGCAGTTTGTAGCTCTCGAGCTTTATGTAACGCGGCTTGATCAGTACATCCTGGGCTGAGTAAGTGGGCCAAACCTATGGCAAAACATAGCTTATTACCTGGATTGTGAACGTTTATGAGATAGGCCCTTTTATTGCTTATGATTTCGGACTGCATTAAACTCTCGAGCTTTCGTCTCTGACCCCCGCCCCCTTGTGGTTGGCGTACTAATTGTACTACAAGTTCGAGGGTCCTATCTGCTAGCACGTTTAAATTTGACTGAACAAGGCGTTCTAGCAGTTTAACAAATTGTTCAAGCTCTGCTTCACCATTCTGTAAAATAAGCGATACCTTGCTCTGTAGACTGTCTCCACAAATTTCCAACTGTAAGAGATCCCTAGGTTCGCTATAATCTCTAATCCTCGCTAACAGTTCATTCAAAGTGTCCATAAGCATTACGTAAAACACAGCATATTCCCGAATCTGACCCCCCCATGCGAAATTGAAAAACTGGCGAACCTCAATATTGTTGAATTTATTTCGACGCAAAACATGTACACTTCGATCAAGACCTCCCCCCTCCAGATTTGCTAGGCAATTGTCCAACTGTTCAAAAACATCGTATTGGGTTTCAGACTCTTCGGACATTGGTGTTAAAGGCTGATTTATAGGTGTCTGGGGTGCCGAATTAAACCTAGCGCTCTCGTTCTGTACACTGATCTCAAGACCGCCCCCCTCCAGATTTGCTAGACATTTGTCCAACTGTTCAAAAACATCATATTGACTTTCAGACTCTTCGGACAATGTTGTTAAAGGCTGTCTTAGAGGTGTCTGTGGGGCCGAATTAAACCTAGGGCTCGCGTTAAGCTGGGTAATTAGAGATATGATGGTTTCGGGAATCTGTGTTAACATGTTTTCCTCGGAAGGCCCTGACTCATTCATACGTGTAATAATGTCTATGAGTTCGGAGGGAATCTGGGATAATAGATTTTCATCTATTGTCATTATGTCAATTACCCCCGAATCATTCATATGGTTAACTATATCTTGGAGCTCTGTAGGGATCCTGGCTAAGAGGGTTTCAATTGTCTCACTTTGGTCTATAGGGGGCGCCATCTGTCTAATTAAGGATGTGTGTGTGTGTGTGTGTGTGTTTACATGTGTGTTTTTTAACGGCGGTATTTGCTTGTTTTAGCCCTAATGTTTTTTAACATACGGGGTAGCTCGCTACGCCAGAATGACACATCCTGATTGTATTGATGCTCGAGTAGAATACACATGCGCCTCTGGAGTAGAGCCTTTCGTGATTTTAAACCCAGGGTAAACGCTTTGAAAAAACGTTCTTGGTCTATTTCAGAATCTGCTGTTTCCCCCACAGAATTGGCCGATTCAAGAAGGTTGGCAGCTTCACAGAACATCAAATCGTCTACCTCAGAAATGTCATTTAAATCTTTGACATCATCAGGTTTCGCTGGTGTCTTTGGAGCCTCCTCGGGGATGCTTGTCTGGGCATCCTCCGATGTTTGTGCGTTGTGTTCATAAGCCGGTGAGGAGTCTGAAATAAAAATAATACATACACAAATAGGTTATTAACCCTCAAATATGTTAAAAATGCCAAATACATTTCAGATATAAGCCTATATATTAACAATACATTAATTAAATACCTCGGCTTTTTTGACGAGGGCTGTTCTGAAGAAGCTCTGAAACCAGGGGCTGATGTCTTTGTTCAACCTGTATTACAGCATCTGCAGGTTCGGTAGATGGTGAGCCTGAAAAAAACAAACAAACAAACAAAAAACAGCATTAGGCCTTGTTTTAACATATTCCGGCATAAAAAAAATATATAAATATTAAAATAATAATATATATAAATAATAATATATAATTGATTCATACCTAGTCCTTGGAACGACGTCTCGTGAATATCGGCCAAGTAGAATTGTTCGGGTGAAGCGGAACTGTGGATCTGAGCACTAATTATCCTTTGGTGTTTAGAAATATGGGGGACAACGTTGTCCTGGCCAAGGGGAGTTGACCTGCCGTTTAAAGTCTCTGTTCGCTGCTTTTGTGTAAATACATCCTGGGAGTAGGGCAGAATTGTCTCGTAGTCATATGCTTCGCAGAAACCGTTCAGGCTCCATAGGGCATCGTTTAACCTTCTAGGCTTTAGGTCCTCTGTAAACATATAAAATAACTTTTAATATAAGATGCCCACACTTTTTGTTTTTAAGGTATAAATATTTTTATGTATGGAATTCTTGGAGCTTACTTACGTTGACAATTCAGGGCAGGCGTTTGTTTGTCGGCACTTTGTTTCGGAGCCCCATTGGATGGTTCGAGCTCAGTTATACCTCGGAGTATCTGCGTGAATGCTTCAGAATCTATAAAACATTCGACAATATTAAAGCTATAATCACTTTAGCTAATATTGCCTTGTTATACGGTAAGCATACTGATCCTAATGATTGTTTAATATTTCTATAACATCCCACGCTTTTCAAACAATTCCCCAACAACAACCAAATCTAATAAAGATTTATTTCAAGAACTCACCTTGCGATAGATCCATTAGACTTTTTTCCCCGATTATCTTTTTTAACGCTTCAGTCCGATAACGATTCTTGGAGTTTCTGGAGGTGCTGTTTGCATCGGAACTAAAACGCTGCTAACATTGCCCATGGTTTCTAGCGCTTTTGTACCCTACGACCTAGAGAAAAACCCCTGAATGATTTTTTTACATAGCATTTGGGGTTTGTCGTTTTTTTCGGGCTATACCCCCGCCCATGGTATATTTGACACATTTCAAACACATGGTATTGGGTGTGTCTAAACATTAGGATCCTTTTGGAGCTTCTAAAATCTCCGGGGTGCTAGCACCTAGATGCATGGGGTGTGTTGTTCTCGACATCGCTGGGATGAATGACTTTTTAGCCCACCTAAAAAAATAGTTTTATGAAAGGCCTTTAAGATTAGGAGTCGTAAGACACAATATTATTGTTGGGGGGTAGGCATCTGTTTTGCAGGCTAGTGTAAACCTTGGTTTCAAACGACCCACCAGGCATGCAAGGGTATTTTTTTAACAAACAACCCGCCCCCCTTTTTCTGTTTTTGAAACACACACACACACACACACACACACACACACACACAGCCACTACAGAAAACTCCCTCACGCACATGCGCGCGCACATGGCTTTTTCCGCAAGATTTTTCTCAGGGACAGACTGCGCTAAGAGTGAACAAACGCGAGAGTTCATAACGTGGTGAGATTCTGATTTTAAAACCATTTATTTCATTCAAAATATTTAGTACATACATTTTATATCGTTACATTCTTAAGGTATTTTACGATGCCTTTCTTACAGATCCTGGGAGCTTATGCAACCAACCGCCATTGTCCGTGTCGAGTTCACCCTCAAAAGGCAAGGCTCTCTTGCTATGTCCATCAACACATGGTAAGTTTTCACTCCAGGGGTAGATCCGCCGTCGGGCCTTTTGGTCTTGACTCTGTCTCAAGGAAAGCCTCGCCCAGCGCTTTAACTGTTCCCCATTTTGGAAGAGAATGTCCAGCTTATTCATAAGTGTTATGAAAATTGGATAATCCACCCATTTAAAACTAAACACAGGAATAAAAAAGTTTACATGTTTGCGTGCTCTGGAAGCTACCGGAGAATTGACAGACTTTGTAGCATTAGCCTTATCATAAAGGTCACAGGCTAAAATTGTCACTTTGTTGTCAGGGCTATAGTCCATTGAAGCAATTCTTAGAGCCTTGAGATCACTGCGGCCGCAGACCTGTTCTTCCAACGCATATCCTGGCACATTTGTAACACTTAGGACCTGTTCAATTTTACAAAGAGCCAGCCTGATGTTTAGCCATTCTCTCATCCCCAGAGCCGGGGGAAAACTCCCAGGTTTTGCAGGATAAAGGGGTTTGGGTCCACGGTCTGTGAATATCTTTACCGTAGAATCCTCCGGGTGGAATATGTAAGACATGTGGCCCTCACTCGTACCCAAAAATCCTTTAAAACATTCTGGAGCTTCACACAGAACTTCTTCAAGGCTTTGGTCACTGGGTTCATGACAAGCCGAGCATAACATCCCTAAAATTGGCATAGGTGTCATTTTTGTTTAATATTCAGGGGGGTTATCATGTACAGTCTTAAACAGGTATTGTTCAGCGGCTTTATAAGGGGCCTTAACCAACCCAAACCGTGAGAAACAGTAACAGGTTGACCTGACACATGGTCCCTTACTCAACCCAGGGCATGCACCCTTCTACATGACATAGGGTCATAAATCATTACATAGGGTCATAAATCAGGCTTGGGTCATCAATCATTAACGGCCTGTCAAATGGACCCTTACTCACCCCATAGCCCCCACCTAACCAGGCTTGCCTGACCAGAAGACATGCACACGTCATCACTACATAGGGTTCACATAGAGTTCACATAGGTTCACATAGGGTCATCAATCAAAATTTTGACCCGTGACATCTACTTTATTCTCTCT